>NC_081413.1:292206675-292513628 GCF_030272615.1 Cryptomeria japonica
GTAAATGATTGTTATAGGAATTCAATGTTGTGGAGGATCTCTAAGTGAAGATGAAATAGTTTCCAAAGTCTTGAGAGCCCTTCTACTGGCTTACAAGATGAAACCAACTGCAATTAATGATTTGAGAACAATGGCTAACTCTTCAATTAACATAGACATTTTGATTGGGAAATTATCTCCTTTTGAGCTTGAAGAATTTGGATCTTTTAGAGCTGTAAAGTTTGAACCTGCTTTTCATTCATCATCATCATCATCTACTGGCAAAAGTGATTGGAAAGTCCCATATGCAAAAGAATTGGAAGACATGAGGAAATAAGATGAAGAATTTGAGCAACTTGAAGCCTTATTTGCTAAAAGAGTACCTAAAGGACTGACATGAAGTAAGTATGAAGGAAAAGAACCTTTTAAATGTTTTGCATGTAATAAGATTGGTCATTTTGCATCTAGATGTCCTGAAAGGAATGCAAGATTTGAGGAAAAAGTTAAGAAATCATTTAAGCCTAACTAGAACAGATATAGATTCAAGAAAAGTAAACAATGCTACATAGTAGATGAGGAAGGAGTAACTGATGACTCTGGAGATGAACTGGTAGAAGACTCTACAAGTGGATCCGGCAATGGAAAGGAATGGGTGTTCTATGCTTTAAAGGAAGATGAACTGGAACTGGCTATCATGAATGAAGAAAATGCCTTGGTAGCAAAAGTTGAAGATATGGATGAATGGGTAATTGATAGTGGATGCTCACATCATATGACTGCAGATAAAAGAAAATGTATGTCCCTACAAGAATACAATGGCAGTCAAGTCAGATTTGGAGATGACAAAGAATGCATGATCAAAGGTAGCGGTATTATTTTCCTGGATGGCAAGCATAATACTGATAATGTCTATTATGTAGAAGGCTTAAAGCATAATCTTTTGAGTGTTGGTCAATTGGTGGATAAGGGTTTCTAACTTTAGTTTAAAGATAGAAAATGCAAAATCATTAACAAGACAAGTTTGGAGATTGCAACCGGTATTCAGACTAGAGGTAATACCTTTCACTTGAACACTGGTCATAAGACATGTTTGATTGCTCATATTGATGAGAGTTGGTTATGGCATAAGAGGTTGTGTCATGTTAATTTTGATTGTATTATTAAGATTAGTTCAACTAAGGGAGTTAGAGATATACCTAAGATTATGAAGCCTCATAATCCAGTACATAAGGAATGTCAAATGGGAAAGCAAGTTAGAACTTCTTTTAAGAGAATACATGATAAATCTAATGATGTTTTTGATTTGATTTGCACTGACTTATGTGGTCCAGCAAGGACTAGAAGCTTTCAAGGTGATAGGTATTTCATGCTGATTATTGATGACTATTATATGATGATGTGGGTGACTTTTCTAAGGGAGAAGTCTCAAGCCTTTGAGAAATTCAAAATCTTTAAAGAAAATGTAGAAACAAAAACTAGATTGAAAATCAAATGTCTAAGATTAGATCAAGGTGGTGAGCTCACTTCTCATTAATTTAACAGTTATTGTGAGACAAATGGAATTAGGAGATAGTTATCTGCACCTCAAACTCCTCAGCAGAATAGAGTAGTGGAAAGAAAGAACATAACTATTTTGGATGTAACAAGATCTATGATGATGGAAGCCAAATTGCCTCACATCTACTAGAGAGAAGAAGTGAGTACAATAGTCCACACATTCAACAAAGTTCACATCAAAGGTGAAACCGGTAAGACCCCTTATGAATTATGGTTTGTACATACACCTACTATTAAATATTTCAGAATTTTTGGAAGTAAATGCTATATCAAAAGAGATGATTCAATTGGAAAGTTTGATCCTAGATGTGATGAAGGGATATTTCTTGGTTATTCAATTCAAAGAAAAGCATATAGATGTTATAACAAAAGATTACAGAAAATTGTGGAGAGTGCTAATGTGAAAGTGGATGAGTAGTACATAAATCAATCTATATCAATAAGTGAACCGGCAATGCCTCAACTAGTACTAGAAACTGAGCAGTTACACCGACACAATCAAAAAATTCAACTATGACTGATGATCAGAGTAGTGAACCTAAAGTTTAGAAGACACCAAAGTATGTAAGGTTAAAGCATTATGAAGATCAAATCATTGGAGATAGGAACAAGGGAGTTATGACAAGAAGATTGGAAAATGAAGAGGTGTGTCTTATTTCTAAAATTGAATCCACATCTATTATTGAAGCTTGTAAAGAGAAACATTGGTTAAAAGCTATGGAAGATGAATTAGATCAAATAGAGAAGAATGAAACTTGGATTAGTTCCCCAACCTAAAAATAAGAATGTTATTGGAACTAAATGGGTTTTTAGGAATAAACTAAATGAGGATGGTCAAGTTGTAAGAATCAAGGCTAGATTGGTTTGTAAAGGATATTCTCAAATGAAAGTTATTGATTATGGTGAGACATTTGCACCTATAGCTAGAATTGAAGTTGTTAGACTATTTCTTGCCTATGCATCTTATAAGAACTATAAGGTTTATCAAATGGATGTTAAATGTGCATTTTTGAATGGTGAACTTGAAGAAGAAGTATACATTGAGGAAATTGATGGATTTTCACTAACATATGATAAAGATATAGTTTCTAGATTGAAGAAAGCTTTATATGGATTAAAACAAGCTCCTAGAGCTTAGTATGAAAGGTTAGATAAAAATCTCTTGAAGCTTGGTTTTACTAAAGGAAGTGTTAATAGTAACTTATATTATAACATCACTGATGATGATATTGTGATTATTGAAGTATTTGTTGATGATATCATTTTTGGAGGAGAAGATAAATTGTGCATGGAATTTGCTAACAATACGAAGAATCAATTTGAAATGTCCATGATTGGTGAGATGAGATTGTTCTTAGGTTTGCAGATTACTCAAACTGACAAAGGCATTTTTATCTGTCAAACTAAGTATCTGAGGGAATTGTTGAAGAAGTTTGGTATGGATAATTCCAAACCGGTAAGTATTCCTATGGTGACAAGTGAGAAATTATCTATCAAGGATACTAATACACCAGTAAATACGACAAGGTATAAGTCTATGATTGGTGGATTGCTATATTTAACTCAGACTAGACCAAACATTATGAATGCAGTAACTATTATTTCAAGATATCAAAGTAATCCTAAAGAAAATCATGAATGTGTAGTAAAGAGGATATTCCGGTATTTGCAAGAAACAATAGAATATGGCTTATGTGTTTGCATTATTGGATGAATTGATTATGTGTTGTGTTTATGTTTTGTCATTGATGTCAACACTAGCTATTATGGTTGGTTACCAACAGACAAATTTTGGTTATCGATAGAAGATCTAGTGTTACCGACAGAAGAGACTATTTGTTGGATACTTCTGACATGTTTGGATCTATGGAATGTGATTGGTTACATGTGGTATGTGCTTCTAGAGAATGTCTTGTTCAAATGGTATTGACTTGGTAATCTGATTCTATCATACACTTTGGTAAACCCTTACTGACACTGGTTTAAGGTTTTACTGGTAGAGCTCTCACTGAGGAATCTTGACAGGATGCATAATTGGTGTTGGTACAGCTTCTACATGGCTTTCAGCATGTTGAAGATGTTCTTTGATCGTGCTTCAACTTCTTGAAGACATTTCTTTGGCATGGTGGACCCATAATAGGTTGGGTGCCTATCTAGGTTATGGACAGGTATCATGTTAACATGTACTCTACACATTACCAGGATGTTTCAGGATATTTTATGGATCAGTTATTGTTGTTTTGGTCTTAAGCCGATATGGCATATCATTATAATATAAATTTATGTAATGATCTTATTGTAATATCTTTTAGGTGGCCGACCTAATTGGTTTAGGCCTTAGGGTTGATATAAAATGATGTATGATCTCAATGTAGATCAATGGTATGGAATGTAATGTGCGAATATTGTAATATCATTCAGGTAGAGGATTAGGTCGATCATAGAAGATCGAATTGGGATTAAGGAAGAGGTCAAAAGCCTCCGGTATTGAGCTTAACCATGACTGTAATCAGGCATGGTAGATTCTATCTTTAATAGTTCATTACTCTGGATTGTTGTCCATTTATCTTGAGATGGTTGTAGCCTCTTTGTAGTCAGTGAGACTCTTTTGTAATAAGCAGTACACTCTAGGCATTGTGCCTTCTTGCATGTGCAGGCCCCTCATTATACTACATACTTTCTACAGAAGTATCATCTGACTATGGGTAGGCTTCCCACCATGGCTTTTCCCTTTTTGGGTTTCCCACATACAAATCATGGTGTTATGTGGTATGGTTGCTTTGCATTGATTATCTATTTAATTGTTAAGTTTTATTGTTTACCAGTATCTATTTCTTCTTTACCGATACTTAATTTGGTTAAAGGTTATTAAGTGGATTAAATGTTATAATCTATTAACAACTGATTCACCCCCACCTCTCAATTGTTCACTGATTATTCTAACAATTGATATCAGAGCTTTGGTCCTCTTTTGCAGAAGCTTAACCACTTGAGGTAGATCCTATGGCAGCAAACACTTGTAATCCACCAGCAACTATTTTCAGAAGAGAAATCCCTAAGCTTGATGGAACAATTATGGGATATAGAAAATTTGAATGGAGACTCATCTTAGATATCTTGGTAAGGATATTTGGGAGATCACTGAGAAAGGATACACACCTTATGATCCAGCATCTAGCAATCTTGCTCCTACAGACTTGGACAAGAATATTGAAAATGATTGCAGAGATAGAGAATCCCTCTTGTGTGCACAAACTGATCAACAGATCATGGGATTGACTGATAAATCATCAACAAAGGTTATGTGGGACAAATTGCAAACTCTGAATGAAGGTGATACTACTGTAAAAATTGCTAAATTTGATGGCTACTGGGTAAGATATGAAAATTTGAAGATGAAAGATAATGAAGAATTGTTATGTTTATGGAAAGAGTAAATGAGATTATTATGGGAATTCAATATTGTGGAGGATTTTTTAGTCAAGATGAAATAGTTTCCAAAGTCTTTAGAGCCTTTCCACCAACTTACAAGATGAAGGCAACTGCAATTAATGAGATGAGAACAATGGCAAACACTTTAGTTAACAGAGACATTCTGATTGGGAAATTAATCTGCTTTTGAGCTTGAAGAATTTGGATCTTCTAGAGCTATAAAGTTTGAACCTTCTTTTCATGCATCATCATCATCATCTACCGATAAAAGTGATTAGAAAGTCCTATATGCAAAATAATTGGAAGACATGAGGAAAGAAGATGAAGAATTTGAACAACTTGAAGCCTTATTTGCTAGAAGAGTACCTAAAGGTCTGATGGGAAGTAAGTATGAAGGAAAATCACCTTTTAAATGTTTTGCATGTAATAAGATTGGTCATTTTGCATCTAGATGTCCTAAAATGAATGCAAGGTTTGAGGAAAAGGTAGAGAAATCATTTAAGCCTAAACAAAATAGATATAGATTCAAGAAAAGTTAACAATGCTACATAGGAGATGAGTAAGGAGTAACTAATGACTCTGGAGATGAACCAACAGAAGAATCTTCTAGTGGATCTAGCAATGGAAAGGAATGGGTGTTCTATGCTTTAAAGGAAGATGAACCGGAACCGGCTATCAAAAATGAAGAAAAGGCCTTGGCAGCAAAAGTTGAAGATAAGGATAACTGGGTAATTGATAGTGGATGCTCACATCATATGACTGGTGATAAAGTAAAAATTTTGTCCTTGCAAGAATACAATGGTGGTCAAGTTAGATTTGGAGATGACAAAGCATGTATGATTAGAGGTAGAGGTATTATTTCTTTGGATGGAAAGCATAAAACTAATAATGTCTATTATGTAGAAGGTTTAAATCATAATCTTGAGTGTTGGTCAATTGGTGGACAAGGGTTTCCAACTTTAGTTTAAAGATAGAAAATGCAAAATCATTAGCAAGACTGGTATGGAGATTGCAACCAGTGGAGGTAATAT
This sequence comes from Cryptomeria japonica, assembly GCF_030272615.1. NCBI lineage: Eukaryota > Viridiplantae > Streptophyta > Pinopsida > Cupressales > Cupressaceae > Cryptomeria > Cryptomeria japonica. The sequence goes on from NC_081413.1 coordinate 292,212,675, forward strand.
CTTTCACTTGAACACTGGTAATAATACATGTTTGATTGCAAATATTGATGAGAGTTGGTTCTGGCATAAGAGGTTGTGTCATGTTAATTTTGATTATATTGTTAAGATCAGTTCAACTAAGGCAGTTAGAGATATACCTAAGATTATAAAGCCTCATAATCCAGTATGTAAGGAATGTCAATTGGGAAAGCAAGTTAGAAGTTATTTTAAGAGAATACATGATAAATCTAATGATGTACTTGATTTCATTCATACTAACTTATGTGGTCCAGCAAGGACTAGAAGCTTTCAAGGTGATAGGTATTTCATTTTGATTATTGAAGACTATTCTAGGATGATGTGGGTGACTTTTCTTAGGGAGAAGTCTAAAGCCTTTGAGAAATTCAAGATCTTTAAAGCAAAAGTTGAAACAAAAATTGGATTGAAAATCAAATGTCTAAGATCAGATCATGGTGGTGAGTTCACTTCTCATTAATTTAACAGTTATTGTGAGACAAATGAAATCAGGAAATAGTTATCTGCACCTCATACTCCTCGACAGAATGGAGTGGTGGAAAGAAAGAACATAACCATTTTGGATGTAGCAAGATCTATGATGATGGAAGTCAAATTGTCTCATATCCACTAGAGAGAAGCAGTGAGTACAACAGTCTACACATTCAACAAAGTTCACATCAAAGGTGAAACCGGTAAGACCCCTTATGAATTATGGTTTGAACATACACCTACTGTTAAGTATTTCAAAAAATTTGGACATTTGGTTGGAAAGTTTGATCCTAGATGTGATGAAGGGATATTCTTGGTTATTCAATTCAAAGCAAATAATATAGATGTTATAACAAAATATTGCAAAAAATTATGGAGAGTGCTAATGTGAAAGTGGATGGACAATACATAAATCATTCTATATCATATGACAGGGAATCGGCAGTGAAAATGATCGTAACTGAACCGACAATGCCTCAACCGGTACATGAAATTAAGACAGTTACACCAGCACAATCAAAAAATTCAACTGTGATTGATGATTAGAGTAGTGAACTTGAAGTTCTGAAGACACCAAGGTATGTAAGATTAAATCATTCAGAAGATCAAATCATTGGAGATAGGAACAAGGGAGTTATGACAAGAAGAAGACTGGAAAATGAAGAGGTATGTCTTATTTCTCAATTTGAACTAGCAACTGTTATTGAAGCTTGTAAAGATAAACATTGGTTAAAGGCTATGGAAGATGAATTAGATTAGATAGAGAAGAATGAAACTTGGACTTTAGTTCCCCAACCTAAAAATAAGAATGTTATTGGAACTAAATGGGTTTTTAGGAATAAACTGAATGAGGATGTTCAAGTTGTAAGAATCAAGGCTAGATTGGTTTGTAAAGGATATTCTCAAATGAAAGTTATTGATTATGGTGAGACATTTGCACCTGTAGCTAGAATTGAAGTTGTTAGACTATTTCTTGCCTATGCATCTTATAAGAACTATAAGGTTTATCAAATGGATGTTAAATGTGCATTTTTGAATGGTGAACTTGAGGAAGAAGTATGCATTGAGAAACATGATGTATTTTCACTGACAAATGATAAAGATATGGTTTACAGATTGAAGAAAGCTTTATATGGTTTGAAACAAGCTCCTAGAGCTTGGTATGCAAGGTTGGATAAATATCTTTTGATGCTTGTTTTTACTAAAGGCAGTGTTGATAGTAACTTATATTATAAGATCATTGATGATGATATTATGATTATTGAAGTATTTGTTGATGATATCATTTTTGGAGGAGAAGATAAATTGTGCATGGAATTTGCTAACAATACGAAGAAACAATTTGAAATGTCCATGATTGGTGAGATGAAATTTTTCTTAGGTTTGAAGATTACTCAAACTGACAAAGGCATTTTTATCTATCAAACTAAGTATCTGAGGGAATTTTTGAAGAAGTTTGGTATGAATAATTCCAAACTGGTAAGTACACCTATGGTGACAAGTGAGAAATTATCTATCAAGGATACTTCTACACTGGTAAATCCAACAAGGTATAAGTCTATGATTGGTGGTCTGTTATATCTAACTCAGACTAGATTAGATATTATGAATGCAGTAAGTATTGTTTCAAGATATCAAAGTAATCCTAAAGAAAATCATGAATGTGCAGTAAAGAGGATATTCTGATATTTGCAAGGAACAAAAAAATATGGTTTATGGTATTCTAAAAATGATGATTTCACTTTATGTGCATATACTGACTCAGATTGGGCAGGAGATACTGATGATAGGAAGAGCACTTCTGGTGGAGCTTTCTTTCTTGGAAAGAAATTGTTTTCATGGATCAACAAAAGACAATCATGAATTTCTTTATCTACTGCAGAAGCTGAGTATGTTGCAGCAGCAACTAATTTCACTCAAGTCTTGTGAATGAAGCAAATGTTGAAGGATATCAGGGTAAATTGTAGTGAACTGGTAGTTATCTATTGTGATAACTCTATAGCTATTGATATGTCTAAGAATCCGGTATTTCACTCTAAGACTAAGCATATATCAATAAAGTATAACTATCTGAAGGACAAGGTAGAAGGAAAGGAAGTCAAATTGGTTTATGTGAATCATGGGAATGGGGTTCATGTGTCATGGTCTTGGAATGCAATATCATGTGCAAAGGAGATTTGGTCGATCATAGGTGATCTAATTGGGATTAAGGAAGAGGTCAAAGGCCTCCGATATTGAGATTAACCAGAACTATAATCAAGCATGGTAGATGTTATCTTTGGCAGTTCATTATTTTGGATTGTTGTCCATTTATCTTGAGGTGGTTATAACCTCTCTGTAGTCAGTGAGACTCTTTTGTAATGAGCAGTATGCTCTAGGCAGTGTACCTTCTTGCATTTGTAGGCCCCTCATTATATCGCATACTTTCTATAGAAGTATCATTTGACTGTGGCTAAGCTTCCCACCATGGTTTTTCCCTTTCCGGGTTTTCTACGTACAAATCATGGTGCTATGTGGTATGGTTGCATTGTGTTTATTATTTGTTTCATTGTTAAGTTTTATTGCTTACCGATATCTGTTGTTGCTTTACTAGTACTTAATCTAGTTTAAGGTTATTAAGTGAATTAATTGATATAATTTGTTAACAACTGATTCAGTCGTCCCCCCTCTCAATTGTTCACCAGTTATCCTAATAGTTAGAGCTCCATTGCTATTTAGCACCAATTATTGATTTCATGCAAGTGAACATTAAAGAAGCAAACTGCCTAATAAATGAACCTAACTGTAAGACAATTGATGATATGGAGGTCTTCATTGCAGTCTTACATGGCCACTTCACCACCATGAAAAAGGTTCAATCTTAATGGGAATCTTCCTTGAAAGTGGCTCAAGAAAACTTCAAAGAGATTTTTGCTTTATTTTGACAAATCCTTTTGGATAGTCTTTTCCATTGATGGAAAAAGGGGGAATTTTGGAATTTGGAATCTAGTATAGTGTGTGTTACGAGTTACAGGGTAAGAAATAGGGGCCAGAACCGGCATAGTTTTGTAGCGGTCTATAGTATTTGCCACCAATTCCAAAGGGGGAGTTTGTTGACATTTTGATGCAGTTTTGCATGACCGGTGAATAATATGGTTGTCGTTGTTGGCAACATCATCTCTTAAGTCTTCAATCCATCGGTAATAAGTAGAATAGGATACTAAGGTCAACCGACTAATAAATAAGTAAATAGGATAAACAGTGAGTGGACCGACAAGCAGTGAGTAGATCGACAAGCAATGAGTAGACAGACAAGTAGTAAGTAGACTAGGTAGTAGTGAGTAGATCGGCACAAAAGAAGTCCACCGACTAAGCAAAGAACAGACTGGTATACAAGAGGAGGCCGACTAGATATACTTTGATCAGTACACCAGAAGAGTTTGTAACCGACATACTAGTAATGTTGAGTTAACATTCAGTTAAATTAAGAGTCTTCTCCAATCAACCGATAGACTTATTAGCATGTTAGACTGTCTTGACAGAGATTCTTGCAATGATTTCAGAGATGTGATTTAAGGCATGATAATAAAATTTTGAAAGGGATGTTTTGGAGGGAAAGTTGGTGACAGACTAAAGGGTCAATAAATTTACATATCTCATTCTTGAGATGGATGTTGTCAAGGTGAGTTGAGATAATGTGAAAGTGCACACAGGGGGAGTTTAAGAGTTTGTAGAGCTGAGTGACAAAGGACCGGTAGAGTGAAGTTCCACAGAGTGGTGACCCAAGTAACAGAGGACCAACAGTATGGAATCCAAGGATCAGCAAATCGACAGAGGATGGATTTGAAGGTGTATTCAGGAAATCAATGTTGTGCAGAACAAACACAACCTATGCAGACATAGTGTGATTCTTCAGTGTGATCTGATCAAGTTAATGTGTAGCCACTCTAGAAGATCATCATTTTGATTCTCTCTAACCATTGCAACTAAAATCCCTTAATAGGGTGGGCATTAACAAGTCCCATTGTAAAAATCCCTTAACCGGGTGTCATCTTAATTGATGATCTTAAGACCTTTTGACAAGGCTACCTCTAATAGGATAAAGGCACTAACAGGCCTTAGACAAAATCCCTTAACTAGGTGGCACCTAACAGTGTCTTTGTAATCTCCTAATAAGGATGGCTCTTCACTGAGCGTACTCTAGAAGAGTACAAATTTTGTGAGTTACTAGTCACACCATGGTTTTCTCCCTTTTGGGTTTCCACGAGATAAATCTTGGTGTCACCGTGTGTTCCTTTCATGCATGGTTACTCTTCTACAGTAGTTATTTATATAAATGAATGTTAAGTTAGTGATAACTTAAGTTAAAAGTTTTAATTGAGCAAAACCGGTAAAGTGTTGATTCACCCCTCCCCTCTCAGCACTGGTTGGGACTAATACCTTCAAGGTCCTCAAGAATAGAGGAAAATGGGACATTCCAAGGAAGGCTTATGGTTTGAATCTTTAATTTAGTATTCAATTAAGCTTTCCATTATGTTTTGTTGTCTCATTATATGTGTATACCTTTCTATTTACCACATTTTTAGCATCACATTAATTGGCACCCACCGTGGGGCCCAGCCCTTTTGATCTTTAACAAGTTTTCTTGTAGGAAATTTCATTGACAGGTTGATTAGCTCTCTTGGGCTCCCAAATCACGTTCTTGGTCTCTATTGTAGCATCCTCACATCTCAAATGGCGTTTATGGGAGACTTCTCAACTATGTTTTTATGTTTTTCTTTGTTTTAGCATTTTCAGTCTGTACCCTAGCATTTTTGGTATGTTCTTTAGCATTTCTGCTATATTTGATAGCATTTTCAGTCGGTTTAACAGCATTTTTGGTGTGTAGAATAGCATTTGTGGTGTGCAGAATAGCATTTCTGGTGTGCATAATAGTGTTTCTGGTGTGCAGAATAACATTTTGGGTCCATTTGGTAGCATTATTGGCACATATGATGGCGTTCTTGGTCAATTTGATAGCGTTTTCAGTTTTTTATTGATTTTTCAAATGTTGTATTTTGCATTCCTTATTTCTACTTCTGGAATGTCATTTTCCTGAACCTAATTTGTAGATTGTTGGTTTTGTAGGCACTCATTTCATTGTGAGAGATCAGAGGCATAAACCATTTTGTCATCAAAGAATGCAATAAAAACTACTAACTTTATCTGCAGTCGTGGGATTTTGCACTTATTTTTGATAAATTAGGCACATAGACTAATTACAAGGGAAATGAATAAACATGTCTTATGTGTTTTGATGATAGGTGAGTATGCTCTCACCTTTCTTAGGTGATCAGAAAGATAGACTCATCATTTTCTTTCAATAGTGTATATCGTTAGCGGGCCTACCCACCCAAGGAGCCTATAAGGCCAAAGCCATTAAGGTCGGTGAGAGGGGAACGACTAACGCCAAGTACTCCAGCCCACTATAAAATAAACATGATTTGATGAAAATCAAGTCAATGACAGTGCTCGGGAATGGCTCTCCTTCGTACCTTTGAGTATATTAAACTTGGTTTTCAAGGTTGGGAGACCTCTTAATTGAGTTTATACCCTGATACGTTGAACGAATCCCTTACTAGTTCCAATTAAAATTAGAAGCTACTCGGTTTACCTCCAAACATTATTAAATTCTTAGTGCATGGAGGGGGAAGAATCTCTCCTTAAGATACTCACCATATGTCCCTCTTGAGCGTATATGTGAACTCCCCTTTTGAAACCTTATTGCTAGGCTCATAATGGGACTCCACTAGCTCTCGCAAAGGCAAAAACAGGGGCGCCCTTTAGGGGGTGACAAGGTTGTTTGAGATGATAGGGTACCAAGTGTGGGCTAAGAACTAATAATGAAGCCAATCTCCTTAGGATAGACTGAATGATGTGTTTTCAATTGTTCAAAACCCATGAAAACTTGGGCTTTCTTTAAAGCTTCTTGAACATACACTTTATGAGTCCTTTGGGACAAAAATACAATCTAAATTTTGTGTTTGTAAGTCAAGTCAATATATTATCCATTGAAATACAACAAAAATTGAAAACTCAAACTTCAAATTATCAAATTTACAAGTTTCACAATAGATTAGCTCTTACGTTCCAAACAGATGCACTTAATAGTCTAACCAGTTGCACTTACAGTCCAAACAGTCATACTTTTAGTCCAAACAGTAGCTCTTATGGTCCAAATAGTTGCACTTACAATCCAACACACTTACAATCCAAACAGTAGCTCTTATAGTCCAAACAGTCACACTTTCGATCCAAACAATCGCACTTACAGTCCAAACAGTCGCACTTTCAGTCCAAACAATAGCTCTTACGGTCCAAACAGTAGCTCTCATAGTCCAAACAATAGCTCTTTTGGTCCAAACAATTGCACTTTCAGTCCAAATGTCAGCTCTCTTGGTATGAATGTTAACTTTCTCATATTTCAACATTAACTCTCTAAGGTTGAACTTGCTAGGTATAAGAATCAATTTTCTCGGTCTACACATCAACACTTGGAGTCAAAACAACTATTGTCTAAGTTCCAACATCTTAATTTGAAACAATAAAGGTCATGGTCTAAACAACAGAGTTTTTGGTCCAAACAGTAGCTCTTTGGGTCTCAACAACAAAGTTCTTGGTCTAAACAATAGAGTTCTTGGTATAAACAATAGAGTTCTTAGTCTAAACAGTAGCTCTCTTGGTCTAAATGTCATCTCCCTTGGTCTAATCAACAACTCTTTTGAGTTGAATGTCAAATTTCTCATGTTTCAACATTAGATCTCCTAGTTTGTACTTGCTAGCTCTAAATATTAGTTCTCTGAGTCTGAAAATCAATAAGTTCAGTGAAAATTATAATCTCCTAAGTTCAAACACTCAATTTGTTGATTTTAAACATCATTATTTTGAACTTTAGAGTCCCTGCATTGCATAATAGCATTTCTAGTCAGTATAGCAATGTTTTTGGTCTGTTCCTCAGCATTTTTGGTCAGTATAGCAGTGTTTTTGGTGTATTCCTCAGCATTTTGGTCAGTATAGCAATGTTTCTAGTCAGTATAGTAGCGTTCCTTGTCATTTTGTCAGCATTTCTTGTAAGCTGCACCAAAATCAGAAAATAAAAACAACCCGTTTCCTAGATAGTCAAACATAGAGACTAGGTCATCTTCTTGGGTCACTCAATCAGGTTATCTTTTGTCAAAATAGATTCAAGACTAGACACACTAAGGTTCTCAAGTATTCACCTCCAACAAGTTCAAGATCTAACATCTTAAAGTGCAACATCACATTTTCTTTGATAAACTCATCGTTCATAGTTTCTCATTAGGATCTATCATCCTTTATCATGAAACTACAACGCTTGATTAGATCAACCTTATTCTGTATCATAGGATATCTCATTCCTATTGAATTTGGTCATATCAAAAATCACAAAATTCACACTCCAAAACTAAGATTGAGAAACTTGCAAACAAGAAAATACTTGAAAAGATAATTTTGTGTCTATCTGTCTATACTATTTACCTCAACAATTGATCACTTATTGTGACACATTATAGAAGATTTAAACCTTGGAAAATATTTAGAACATGTGTATGCCCATTTTAACTAGGGCTCAGAGATGAAAGATTGCAGAAACAAAAATCGAAACATTTGAAATAATTGAATATTATAGGAACATGGAACACGAAGATGAAATACAAGTTGAAGAGGAAATAATAGAAGAACATCTTAGATAAATCAGAAAAGATCCTAAATTCGATAAATTTATGGAGAAAATATTGGAGGGAGAAAAAGAAAAATATTTCCTAATGTTAGCAAAATCCGATGATACACTCCCCCAAGATTTTGATATGAATAGTTTACGACAAAAGAGAAGTGACCCTTTCCATGATAATGAACTACATGAGGATATTTTCAATTAACACAAGAACTAATGAGGAAACTTACATTCCCAAAAGGGATGACGTAGAAATTCTCAACAAATCTAAATCCAATGAAGACACAAGAAAGGGTTGGGAAGATACAAGAAGAGATCGAGATCCTACTAGAACACAAACTCATGGTTATACAAGAACAAATCATGTTGATAATCCTATCACAACTCTTACACACCAAATAAAAACACTGCAAACATAGATTCAAGATATGCAAAGAGGAAATGTTAGAAGATACTCACTTCAAGAAATTTGTCCTTACCCATTCGATAGAAATATAAACATGATACCATTTCCTATAGGTTGTGAAACTCCTAGATATAAGAAATATGATGGAAGCACTGATCCCCAAGATCATATACGATAATTTTGCACAATGAGTATGGAGTTTGCACATGAGGATACCTACTTTATGAGATTATTTCAAAAAAGCTTAAGTGGACTAGCTATGGAATGGTTCTCCAAACTTCCACCTGGAATCAGATCATTCTCAAAATTGGTGGATAAGTTTGTTTCACAATACTCTTACAACATACAACATGATTTAACAATGCTAGACCTGTGTAATGCTAAACAAAAGAGTGGAGAACCTTTCATGACAATTCTATAGAGGTGGAGACGGTTAGCTTCATGATATCCTCATACGGTGCCAAAATACGAGAAAATGGACATATTCATTGACAACCTAAATGATCAAATAAGTTATCATCTAAAAATGCAAGGCCATCAAAGTTTTGGAAAGATGATTGATAACGAAATCTAAATGGAGGAAGCCATGGTAAAGAAGGGTGAGTTAAAAATATACAAAGAATGAGTTCATCCTCCTAACAACACTAACAACAACAACAATGATAAGCGAAAATTTTGGAATAGAAATCATAATGTCGTCAACGATGGGATAGTGGATAACAACAATGTAAAACCAAAACAACCGGTTTTTAATTTATCCAATCACTCAACAATGGCTCAACAAAACACCAATCACCAAAAATCAACTCTCAACAATTTCTTTCAAAGGAAATTTACAAACATTGGTGAACCACTTGGGTTAGCATTAATGACACTTCTCGCAAACAAGTTAATTACCTATCTAGAAGCAAGAAACTTTGAACCAAGGTAAAATCTACTTTGTGGAATGACAACCATTATTGGGATTTCCATTGAAACAAAGGACACCAAACAAATGCTTGTCAATGGTTAAAAAATCTCATCCAAGATTTGATTGATAATGGAATGGTAAATGTGGATGGACATACAACAAACAAATCTCTCACAGCTTTCAAAACTCCACTTCCTAACTATGAGAAAGGTGAATCATCAACGGAGCATAATGGTAAAGGTAAAGCAAAGGTGAACTATGCTCATGCATATGACAATGTGGTAAATGTGATCGTGGTTAGAGAGAAACAACATCAAGAACCCACTCATTCTATCACACGAAGCAAAGCCAAAGTGGTTTTTTCGAGTCCTACAACTAAGACGTCATCCACTACAAAACAATATAGTCTAGTGGATCAACTATAGAAAACTCCCATTTAAATATCCATCTTATAACTTTTAAATCTTTCACCCACACACAAATAAATTCTAGAAAGAGCATTAGTAGATACAACAGTGTCCAAAGATCTTGATATAGATTAATTCCAAACCATGGTGGGAAACCTCACAATCCCTCATTTCTTATTATTTACCGAAGAAGATGACATGTCCTTGCAACATCCCCATAATGATCCCTTGCATTCATATTTTTAGCAACATTACTATAGGCAATTTGCATTCCAATTATCTAGTAACTAGCATTTTGGATTAATCATAGCATGTTAATCTAGTTTCTTAGATCATGCATTTCATATAATTTGCATAATCAATCATGATTAAGTAGCTACTCAACTCTTGAGTTGCCACTTTGGAGGTCATTTCTCCACTGAGAGCCAATCATGATGAATACTAAGAGGGGGGATGAATTAGTATACCAAAAATTACTGAACTCAAACACTTAAACAGTTTAGTAGTTAACCGGTATAGAAGATTTACTAACAAACTGGTTAAGACAAATGCAAACCAAACAACAAATAAAGAATTCACCCACAAGAGCACAATCACCATAACACAAGAGATTTTGATGTGGAAACCCAAATGGAAAAAACCACGGTGAGATGAAACTCACAAGTAACTATTTGTAGAATAGTAACCAGACCGGTTAAGGTCATACAATGTTCTTCACCAGAATAGATCCTGTTAGGAATCTAGATCTCTGTTAGGAGATAAGTCCTGTTAAAGACTACCTTGTTAGAGAATTTCAGATCCACAGTTGTGAACCACCTTGTTAGAGGATTTACAAAGGCTTTGCTAGGCCTACCCGGTTAAGGGTTTCAGACTTATCGAAGATGTGAGTAATCAACAAGTGAGTGATCTAAATACTAGCACAATATGCTTGGTTAGATCCTTGATAGCTCATTGTTAATGCATCTCAGCATTACTTCAATCTTCAATATCTCCACACCCTGTTTCTTCACACAGACCTGATCTTCTTCTATGATTGCACATACAAAAACCTTATCAATCACCTTAAACCCTAACAACACCTAAAACCCTAGACATGATGTCCTTATAAAGGAATCTTGTTTCATATTGGTCCAATTGGATTACATTGCAAGTTCCTAGGTTCAGTGCATCTGGACACATTTGGTAACATGACATAGAATCACTACCAAAGTGTCGGTGGATGATAACTCATCACAAAAATACCAGTTGGTAACTCATCACAAAGTAATATCAGTTCATACATTTACCGATTACCAGTTCACACATTTTACCAATTACCAGTTTGTCAAAATGAAGACTGGGAAAAATGATAACAACCGCTTTGTTCCTTTGTACTGCTTTGGGATCCTCAAACCGCTTGAGGTCCTCATACCACTTGGGTCTTCATACTGCCTGGGTCTTCATACAGCTTGAGTCTTCATACCGCTTGAGATCAGAAAACACTTTTTGCAAAACATCGATAGTCTAAAGACTATAATACATAATACCGGTTGGAACAAATACCAGTTGAGCATAACTCATACATACAAAAAGTAATCTCAAAGAAAGTGTGTGTCCATCAATGACAATCACAACATCATCATCAAAAATTCCAACAAATCAGTCCAACACCTTCAAGATCCTCAAGAATAGAGGAAAATGGGACATTCCAAGGAAGGCTTATGGTTTGCATCTTTAATTTTGTTTTCAATTAAGTTTTCCATTATGTTTTATTGTCTCATTATATGTGTATGCCTTTCTATTTACCACATTTTTAGTATCATGGTGATCACTGTGCAACTCATATCTATGTCCAAGGAGAAAATGCCTCCATCTAACTAGAGTATGAACCACTGCCACTAACTCTAGATCATGGGTGGGATAATTTTGTTCATGATCTTTAAGTTTTTGTGATTCATATGCAATCACACAACCATCCTGCATCAACACTACTCCTAGACCCTCCAAAGAAGCATCTGTACACACCACACAATTCCCCAAAGTGTCTAGCACTGCTAGAATAAGTGCACTAGTCAAATGATCCTTAAGGATTTGAAATGTTGTCTCACACTATTCTATCCAAACAAACTTCTTCCCTTTTCTCTAAAGAGAAGTGATAGGATGGGCTATCCTAGAGAAATCTTGAACATATCTGCAATAATATCTTGCTAAACCCATGAAACTGCACACCTCGCCCACATTAGTGGGTGTTGGCCAATCAAAAATCACTTGAATCTTCAAGGGATCAATTGTGATACCCTCTCCTAAAATCACATGACCAAGATATCTCACCTATGTCTGAAAGAACTCACACTTCACCAAATTGGAGTATAGTTGATTCTCCCTAAGACACTGCAAAAACTGTCTCACATGATCCTCATGCTCCTCAACTGATCTCAAATGTATCAAAATATCATCCAAAAATACCAATACAAATCTATCCAAATACAACTTGAATACACAATTCATCAAGCTCATGAAAACTGATGGTGCATTTGTGAGACCAAAAGGTACCACTGTGAAGTCATAGTGACCATATCTAGTAGGAAAAAGTTGTCCAATGAATATCTGCCTCATAAATCCTCAACTGGTGATACCTGAACTTAAGGTCAATCTTGGGGAAGAGGGGATTTCAAAGTCCATTTTCATATTTATTCTACTGAAATGTCCAGAGTGTATGTTCTTCTGTTATAGTATGCAAATTTGGAAAAGTTCTGTGTCAAGCAGTGTTATGAATAGATCAGTATGAGGATATGTGCTTGAAGTTTTCTATCCAAGATTTTATAATCATTTGTGGAAGTAGGAAAGAATGAGTAGTGAAGTTTTTCAGCCTTGTGTATTTTCACATAGAGCCATGCCTAGTAAACCAGAACAACCACGTAATAGGAAAAGTTTTAGTATGAAGCACTATGTTGCTCTAAACTTTGAAGGTATTCCGGGTTACCCAAATCCCATACCCACAAAAATTAGAAAGTATTTGCCTATATTTAGTGGGAAGAAATCAGAATCAGCATGCCAGCATGTGAAAAGAGTTTCAGATTTGATAGGAGAATTGGAAATTTGTCAGGAAGATATATGCATGAAATTGTTTGTTCAGTCATTGAAAGAAGATGCAAGAGATTGGTTTTCTTTTTTGCCAGTGAATTCTATTACCTCATGGGAAGGATTGATTTCAGATTTCATGGATCAATTCAATGAGAAGGTGAGTGATTATGACTTGTTGAAAGAATTCACTTATATACAAATCAGGGAAGATGAATTGGTACCAACATTCAATATCCAATTATCACAAGCTTTGTCCAAAATTTCCAGAAGTATAAACTTGATGATAAAGTATGTCTGGATGTTTATATGAGTGCATTTGATGAGAAGATGGGTTTCCTATTGAGAAACAAAGAACCCAAAACCTTGTATGAAGCCTTTAACATAGCTAGGGATATGGAAAATAACTTGAAATTTGGGATAGCTTAGAGGTTTGTGTCTGCTGTGGTTTCTTGTCAAAGCACCTTCAATGGTGAAATACCATGTGAGTCTCAGCAAATCATTCCGTGTCTAGGTGCATTAAGCTCCGCAGTTCCAAATGGCTTTTATGATGCATGTGTTTCAGATTTAAATGAGAGTCAAGAACCTTTGCTGTTAATGCCGGTTGTCTCTTGTAGTAGTGATGGAATGATCAGTGGGAAGCATTGTGAAAATGTTGATACAGAGACAAATATATACAAGGGATATGTACCATTTGATTTGTATGCCGGTTATGCTGATTATGTGGCTGCCAACTACCAAGTGAATCATGCATCTCTTCAAGATAATATTAATGAAAATAATGATGGTGATGACCATCAATCTTTACATGCCGCTGATGTATTTGATGTTGAAATACCAAGTACAGAGGGATTACTAAGTGTTGTTGTTTGCGCAAGTGAAAATGTGCCATATGATGAAAATCATAATTGTTTGGTGCAAACAATAGTTGATCCTCATTTAGATATTGATAATCTTAATTGTGTTGAGGATGAAGTAAATTTATTTTCAGATTTCACTTCAGATTTCACTTCTTGTAATCATGTTGATAATCTTTCTATTTTGAAAGTTATGCACAAAGTAAATTCAGAAAATTGTGATGGTATGCATGATTGCAATGAAGATATAGCACACATGGAACAACAAAGTACAACGCAAGTCCAGAAGATTGCAGAACTTAAGAAAGCTCTTGAAGTTGTGGACAAGAAGGTTCAAATGTTGGAGAGCCTTGGAGCTATTGGTGAAGACCTTCTGAAATATAGTGAAGAGGATTCTTCGGAAAAGCACTGTGAATTGAATGTTTGTATACTTGATGAACAACATGCTGATCTAACAGATGGTTCTATGACAGAAAATTTTAGTGAACATGCTGAAAACTCATCTGATGAAGTAAATTGCAGCGATGTTCATTTTCATTCTTTGGCTGATGACGAGTGTTCTATTGGTGAAGAAGATCAGTTGTGGCAAGATAAGTATGATTATCTTGATTTTCAGAATGATTGTCATAGGATGAAATCTTATGGATGTGAAACATGGAACACTGAGGATTGTTCCAGCCAAGTGTCAATTTCTTCTTTGCTTGATGAAGATGATTATGATGATCGAATGGATGGTGTCTTTAGCAATTTTACTAATGCTTTATTCAATGCTAATATAGATATGGACCAGCCACTTCAGTGTCATAATGTTCATAAGGGGGTTCTTCATTTTGTTTCTAACCCTTTGTATGAAGAAATAATCGATCAACCAAATGTTGTAAATGATGAACCGGTCCTTAATACTGATGGAATTCTGAACAACAATAGCATGGGTTGTAAAAAATTGTTTCATGATGAAGGTAAGAAGCATGGATTATGTGATGACCATTTAAAACCACAAATGAAAGTGTTTTAGGTGGATATAAGTTTGGATGAAAAAGATTCAGCTGAGGATTTGCTTCAGCTAGAGGTATGCATTCTTTTCCATGAATGGGATGTTGAGAATGCGGAGGTTTTCAGTTTGATAAGCAAGGATAGTATGAGGTGTGATTAGCATAGTGAAGTATCACATCTGGATTGTAATATTCGTGTTCCTTATTTGCATCAATTGGTTTGTAGTATACCTCATTCTATTGATTTAAATGATAATAAGGTATGTGCTGATAGGAATTGCAATGTCGAAAATGAGTGTTTTATTTTTCAAGTTCAGCATGATGATGTCCTTGCAAATGATAGAGTTGATCGAGATAGTGAAATGTATGGTAGCTTGTGGAAAAGCCCTTATTGTGCTTTGTTTCATGATCTTATTTTTGTTGAAGTAATGTGTGGTTGCAAAGCTCAAAATTAGATAAATGGCATGCACACTAGTTGTTTCAGCAGTATGATGGTAAGGTTTGATTATAATGATTATGCTCAGTTGTTACTGGAAGGTGCCTTTGTTTCGATCATGATATCAAGTGATGAGAATCAGATTTTTGACAGAGGTAAATGCTAAGATTGATTGAGCATCTTATGGTTAGTTGTTTGTATGTTTGTATCTTGTACAGTTGCTTTGCTTCAGTTGTGTGGTTTTCAATAAAGTGCCCTACTGTTTGGGTAGAATAAGGAAGCCCTTTTTTTGAAATGAAATGAGAAGAGAAGAATGATCAATTTTTTAAATGTCTGCTTAACCAAAGATAGCTGGATTCTTGTGTTGATCTTGCAATCAACCATCCCCAGTCAGAGCCACTGTTGGGACTGATTAAAATTGAGTCAAGTTTTGAGGCCCAATTCAAATTTTTGCTTTGCATCTCCAAATAAGTTAGTTTGAATGGCCTAGTTGGAGAGGGGGTAAAATGGAGCCAGTTGATTTTCAGAGGGTAAGGCTCGGGATTCATGTCCCACACCTTTCATTTGGCCTATTTAGTGATGTGCAACTTTCATAATTCAATTTGGATGAGTTTATGAGGTACCCAGTTTGAGGGGTGAGCTAAAAGTGCATTTTAGGCACAAATGCAGATTTTATCGAGTAGCCTACTTTGAGTGTTTGTATCTTTTGCCCTATTGATCGTCATGAATAAATTCAAAGTGGATTCAATTCTATGCATAAATGTGAGTCAGTCTACAAAATTTCAGGTCTTGATGAATCCATTTACTCAGTTTTCATAGCCAAATCAGTTTGCAGTTCGTTGAGAACTTGTGTTGAGAAACCGTTTAATAGAAGTCATCCTTGTATATCAGGGTACACACCTGTCAGATGGCGAGCTCCAGAAAGGTGTTTTGACAGGTTTGAAAATTACGTCTTCGCGATTAAATGCAAAAATTGTGGCGTAATTGCCTGAAGGTTGTAAAATGCGGATTAATGATCCGAAAATGATGTCAATCATTTCCAGAGGTATGTTTGAGGTACGTGAATCATTCTAGGGGTCAGTTGCATGAAAATGAAATTTATTTTTAGTCAAACCCACTCCAGGGCCCGACCTGGCTCACGCCCATTCATTATTTTTAATGACATAATGCTTAATCGTCCTGGCGAGTGGTGTGTGATGCACAAGAGTTTAGAAGTTTCAGTAAATTGATTTGCTAGTCCACTTTAACAAATTGATATTAATTGTGGGTATAATGTCGATCATTGATCTGGAGGGTTTTCTATTGGCCAGGGCATCTTCACAAGTAAAAACACGTGACTTGATGGCACACTCACTTTCACCAGTATCTTTGGAGTAGTCTATTGTCAAACATGGGGGAACAAGATGTAATATTATGAGATATAAGTCGACCATACAAATATGCCAGTTTTCACCTCAAGTTGTTGAAACTGTGTGGTTAGCTGACCTTGAAAGTAAAGCTCAGTTGATGGCTTGTCTAATCAAATATTAGTTAAAAATGAAAGAAGTTTCCCTACTGAATGTACTCCTGTGATTGGTAGTTCCCAGGCATTTAAGTCACATAATGACATTTGAAGTCCATTAAACCAAAAGCTTTGGATATTTCATAATCTTTTATAGAAGTTCAACCAAAAGAATGCCTTGCAGATTCAGTGGGTTACACAGCAACAAACCATCCTTTTTCTCCTCCTTGTGTGGTGTTCAAACCTGGGCATTGAAATGGTATTGAGGAAAGTGCAGAAAGCTTTCGGCTCCTTCTGCGTGGGCCTGTGTAAATTTAAAAACTCTGCCAACATCCTCCATGTGCATGACGTTGAAGACTGCAGGAAGAATAAAAATAGCAGGTTTGAAAATCTTTGCAAATGCAAATTGGCAGGTGTAAAGATAGTTGCCAATGTCCCATGTGATGGCTTTGAAGTGGGAGAAATAGCAATAAAAACTTTTAAACAATTTCATTAGCAATTGTTGCAGTCTATTATTCCTCACGTGGTTGTTTGGAGGCCACATGAAAACACAAACAAACTCTTTGGCAAGTGGAAATTTTATACATTCTAGCAAAGGCAATAGTTGTGTGGTGCTTGGTAGGGGCATAGATTGGTGGAGGAGAGACTTTTCAAAGTCTCCAGCAAATAACAACAACATCCTATTTTCCCCTCTCCTTGCTGATGAAGGGGTTGGAGTAGAGTTTGAAAAAGGGAGCATGTAAAAGCCTCCACGCATAAGCAAACCAGCAGGCTTAAAGCCTTGCCATCATTCACCTTCCCTTGTGTGTTGTTCACGTGGTATGCAGAGGGAGTTGCAGAAGAGAGTTTTTTAAAAAAAAGGGGCAATCGGGCATAAATCACCATACCAAATTGCAGATTTGGCAAATGGAAATGCCAATGAAACCTCTAGAATCCTCCCTTGCAGTGTGGCATGGTTGGAAAGGCCATCGAACTTCATGCAAATGTCCAAAATCACCATTAAAAGTCTCAGGGAAAACCTCCAAGAGTGCAGCTATAGGCAAATCACTTAATCCCACATTGCCTGGGCGGAGGTCTTCTTTAATATTTAAAAGCAAGAACGCACACATCTATAATGTCTGAGCCATAAAGGCTTTTGATGGACGGTGCCTATGGTCACCCAAGGTGGGCCCACACGCGAGCATGGATCTCGAGGTGATGGAGGAGGTGACTGGGCGGTAGCTAGGTGGACCCCACACAGGCATGCTTCTCAAGGCAGTTAGGCAAAATTTTGCAGAGAAGGAGCGACTTAACCAGCGAGCAAGTTCCATGGAGATCTACGGTGCGCATTGTTTCATGGAGGGAAGATGATCAAAACTTACCCTTCGTGAAATGGCAAAAAGCATCTATGAAAAATGAAGGTTAAAGAGTGAGCATCTTGGAGATGATCTGACGGTCCGTGCGGTTTCACAGATTGAAGATGCACGAATGTTAGACCCTACAAAGTTGTGAAAGCCAGGTGGCAGGTACAGTCAGATGTCCAGCAGGTGAGGCCCAGTGAGGTGGCGCAGAGGTGGCACCTAGGTGGCGATGATGTGGCACTGAGGTGGTGTACATGTGGCGGCCAAGTGACGGATGAGCAAGCGAACATGTGGTGTTGATGAGGTGTCATCCCAGGTGGCACCTAGTGGACCCCATCAGCCAATTAGATCTCACCACGTGGCAAAAGCGCCAGGACCAAATGGAGGCAAAAATCAAAATTAAAATGAGTAAATGATATAGTCTAGACTATATTAAATTTTGAAAAATTTAAATGATTGAGCACATTGGGGAATTAATTCGCCCAGGGTCTAAATTTTGGCCAAAATATAAAGTGTTATATGTTTTCGGAAAGCTCTTAGAGTGAGGAATATGATTGTGGGGTTAATTTTGACAAATGTGGGATATTTTGGAAGCATTTTGGCCGAGATTGAAATTCAGTTAGCAAGGAGACACTTGACAATTCAGTTGCAGATTTGATTTTCTTCCCTCCTCTTTTAATTCCCAATTCTTCTCAGTTGTAATGGTTCCAGAATTCTGGGAGAATGGCTCCAGTTTTCATGGCTTCCAATTTTGAGTATTCTTGAAGATTGTACAGGGCAGGGCTTTTCCTTCAGTAATGGAGTTCAATTCTTGCTATAGGTGTTCTTAGTTGCAAGTTCTTGTGTATGTAAGGCATACATAAATTCACACAGGATTGTCTCTAGATTTGTATTTCCATTTTATCAAATCAAATCCTCAAGGAGGATGAAATTTGTTATCTCAAGGAGATAGTTATGATTGTTTGCAGGGATTCTTCAAGGAAGGATTTAAATTCTGTAATATATCATAAAAAAATGGAATATAGTTTCAAGATCTGATGATTTTGTGAATGATCTTATTAATGCATTTATGCATGAATATTTAATAATGAAGATGGATTTGCAATCGAAGCTTTCATTTATAGTTTGATGTATGACTCTATTGCCCTTGGATAAGGCATTGATCTTGCAATTAAAGGGGTTCTCAAACCAATTTAAAAATCCAAAATCAGAATATCTTTTATATTTTATGTTATGTGGAAATTTCCCTCCATCTCATGATTTGAAAATGTTGAGTTGCAAGTGTGGATCTAGCCCATCTGTAGTTACCTCTTAGTTTTTGAGCCTTTTGAGATCCATCTGCTTTTGATTGATGCAGTCTTGTGTGTAATAGACCTGATTAAATGCATCAAAGGTATACCTGCCTAGGTTTTGCAAAGCCTGAAGAGTAGAAGGATTCATATCCTTGTCATGTTGTCCAAGCCCTGAAGTGTTTCATTGATTGAGATTGGCTATCTCATAGATAGATTTGCAGGTATACTTGGGTTATCACTTTTGGTGAACAACAAATCTGATCAAACAAGTCATCTATCTGAGGCAAGGGATATCGGTTCTTCACCATCACCTTATTAAGCTGCCTATAATTAATGCATAATCAAAGAGATTTGTCCTTCTTCTTCACAAATAGCACAGGTGCACCCGAAGGGGAAACACTAGGATGAATAAACCTCTTCACCATCAACTCCTCCAATTGAACCCTCAACTCACTCAACTCTTGCATGGTCATCTGATAGGGAGCCTTAGAGATAGGCTCATCCCCTGATACCAAATCAATCCTAAAATCTATGTCACGTTGAGGCAACATTCTTGGAATCTCACTAGGGAAAACACTTGCAAACTCTTGAAGAATGGGATGTTTCTGCAATAAATCCTTTGAACTAACTCCATTCACATCCTTCACTCTAACTACAAATAGATGGCAACCTTTACATGCACACCTCTTCATCTGCATAGCAGAAATCATGTGATGAGAGATAAGTCTCTGAATACCTACAATCTCCACACACTTCCTACCATCATCCACACACTGCACTCTCTTACCTCTACAATCTATCTATGCTTGGTGAATTCCAAGCCAATCCATACCAAGAACCATATCATAAGATCCACAAAAGTATGAAAATCTCCCAATGCCAAAGGGCATCCAAGAACAAAGGAATTCACTGCCACCTTGGATCCCATAGCTAACTCTACCTGCCACTTATCATCCTACTTTGTCTTAGAAAGCACGCATCTATATACAAGAGAAGGAGAAATAAAAGAATCTGATGCTCCTGAATCAAATAACATGGAACAAGAGATACTACCTATCACACCTGATGTATCCATGATGGTAGCCTGATGATCAACCTTACGGTTGTCAATAGCCACAAAAACACGATATAAGCCGACCATACAAATATGCCAGTTTTCACCTCAAGTTGCTGAAACCATGTGGTTAGCTGACCTCGAAAGTAAAGCTCAGTTGATGGCTTGTCTAATCAAACATTAGTTAAAAATGAAAGAAGTTTCCCTACTGAATGTACTCCTGTGATTGGTAGTTCCCAGGCATTTAAGTCATGTAATGACATTTGAAGTCCATTAAACCAGAAGCTTTGGATATTTCAAAATCTTTTATAGAAGTTCAACCAAAAGAATGCCTTGTAGAGTCAGTGGGTTACATAGCAACAAACCATCCTTTTTCTCCCCCTTGCATGGTGTTCAAACCTAGGCATTGAAATGGTATTGAGGAAAGTGCAAAAAGCTTTCAGCTTCTTTTGTGTGAGCCTGTGTAAAGTTAAAAACTCTGCCAACATCCTCCATGTGCATGGCGTTGAAGACTGCAGGAAGAATAAAAAGAGCAAGTTTGAAAATATTTGCAAATGCAAATTGGCAGGTGTAAAGATAGTTGCCAATGTCCCATGTGATGGCTTTGAAGTGGGAGAAATGGCAATAAAAACTTTTAAACAATTTCATTAGCAATTGCTGCAGTCTATTATTCCTCACGTGGCTGTTTGGAGGCCACGTGAAGACAAAAACAAACTCTTTGGCAAGTGGAAATTTTATACATTCCAGCAAAGGCAACAGTTGTGTGGTGCTTGGTAGGGGCGTAGATTGGTGGAGGAGAGACTTTTCAAAGTCTCCAGCAAATAACATCAACATCCTATTTTCGCCTCTCCTTGTTGATGAAGGGGTTGGAGTAGAGTTTGAAGAAGGGAGTATGTAAAAGCCTCCACGCATAAGCAAACTAGCAAGCTTAAAGCCTTGCCATCATTCACCTTCCCTTGTGTGTTGTTCATGTGGTATGCAGAGGGAGTTACAGAAGAGAGTTTTTTCAAAAAAAGGGGCAATTGGGCATAAATCACCATACCAAATTGCAGATTTGGCAAATGGAAATGCCAATGAAACCTCTAGAATCCTCCCTTGCAGCATGGCGTGGTTGGAAAGACCATCGAACTTCATGCAAATGTCCAAAATCACCATTAAAAGTCTCAGGGAAAACCTCTGAGAGTGCAGCTATAGGCAAATCACTTAATCCCACATTGGCTGGGCGGAGGTCTTGTTTGATATTTAAAAGCAAGAATGCACACATCTATAATGTCTAAGCCATAAAGGCTTTTGACGGACGGTGCCTATGGGCACCCAAGGTGGGCCCACATGTGAGCACAGATCTCCAGGCAATGGAGGAGGTGACTGGGTGGCAGCCAAGTGGACCCCACATAGGCACGCTTCCTGAGGTAGTTAGGCAAAATTTTGCAGAGAAGGAGCGACTTAACCAGTGAGCAAGTTCCATGGAGATCTACGGTGCGCATTGTTTCGCGAAGGGAAGATGATCTGGACTGACAAATGCAAAGTTTTGTACGACAGGATATGCAGCTTAGAATGACACAAGATATGAGTCTGTATGACAAAGCAGAAGTTTTCATGTAAAAAGCAAAGGCTCATACGACACACTTTTTTGAACCATATGACAAAATAGTTGACTCGTATGACACAAAATTTTATGCAGACAGGCTCGTATGACAGAGATCCTAACTCATACGATGGATAACTAGACATAGATAAAAATGTATTTGTTTGGTTGAATTTTTTATAACTGAAGTTTAATGTTTTTCTTATGTCTTCTAGTTTTTGGATGTCTGATTTGTTGATTTAGGGATGAATACATAGCAAATACATGATGTGATAAATGACTCCAATCAAGCTAAATCCTAAGGAATTTGGCTGAGAATGAAAACCTTTGCTTGCTGATTTAGGTACACACCTAATAGCTAATCATAATACGACCACTGAGTCTCATGCAATGGATTCTCAACACCATATTATCTGACTCCAAACACTAATGGGAGCACGATAAGTGCCTTGGGAGAGTTACTATCTCTCTTGCACAAATATTATCACCCTTTTGGAGGTGAATCAACTAGCTTCTATTTTAACTGGTACTAGTAAGGGATCCATTTGGTGCGTCTGGGCATAAACTCAATTAAGAGGTCACCCAACCTTGAAAACCAAGGTTTGATATACCTGAAGGTATGGAGGAGATCTATTCCCGAGCACTTTCATTTCTTTGATTTTCATCAAAAACACATTTATTTTATAGTGGGTTGGATTACTTGGTGTTAGCCATTCCCACTTAGGTCGTTCCCCTCTCACCAACCTTAAGGGCTAAGAGTTATTACTCCTCGCCAGGGCAGGCCTGCTAAAGAAATGCACTAATGAAAGCAAAAAGATGAGTCTAGCTTTCTGATGACCTAAGAAAGGTGAGAGCATACTCGCCTATCATCAAAGACACAAAAGACATAGTTGTTCATTTCTTTAAGCCCAAATTGAAATGTGTCTAGAAAACTTTAATGAATACACAAAGTTTAGTTGGATTCATAGGCAACCTGCAGAATAGATCCATTAGTAGTCATGATTGTGTTTTTGAAATTTGTCTTTGACAAGCGTATCTTCATCAATCGCCCTGCAGAAAAGAGTTAGGCTGCCAAAAATCTCACAAACCAGTCAGGGTTAGTGTTAGAAAATCTCGGATTAAAATCAGAAAATCCTAACATGCAGTCTATTAAAAATTGCAGATACAGAGACTCGTATGACACAATTTTCTAATTAGTACAACAGAAATTCAGATTTCACACAGAGACCAAAACCAGCTCGTACGATACAAAATTTTGCAGCCAGAAATTCGTACGAAATGAATTTAGCTGTCATACGAACAATGAAAATGAACTCGTACAATACAAGATTTACTAACAAAGGAGCTCGTACGACATGACTTTATACCTCATACGACGAGAGAAATGGGATCATATGACATAGGATGAGGTTCCGTACAAGACTAAAAGGTAGTTCGTACAAGTTGGAAAATCAACTCGTACAACATTCTGATTCTGATCTGGCAGAGATGAATGTTTGTCGAAGCTTGAGAGGCTGAAAATAATGATTTCTGCCCCACAGTGGGTGCCAAAATGTCATTTTCTATGAAGTGTACCTGTACCTACAAACACAATGCACTCAATAAATCATTACAAGCAATGGTTAGTAAATTGAAACAATGAAAGACAACACCATAGCTAATCGACTTATTGCCTCCTAGTAAATGCGAGTATGAAAAATGCTCTCAGATCTGATTATGCATATTCCAGTGACTTGACTACACTTAGATGGAGGATTTGAATGATGAAAATGCATGATCTAGCAATTATAGCATGACTAAGCTATATGATTTTGTGATTGATCTAGAAAATAAGCTAGAATGAAGATACCATTAAGCTAAAATTGAGCATGATAACATTGCTAAAAATGACAAACTAAAAGCTAGATGCCTATAGTAACAATGTTTGAATGCAAATGAGATGAATCAATCGATATGAAAAAATGATATGAAATTGGGACCCTTTGAGCTCCAAAATGAGGTCTATTTATAGGATTTCCTAAGGCTAGGGGTGATGTGGCAAGAATCAACGGTCAAGATTGATCTGAAGATATCAATGGTTAAATTGGAGGAGGATAGTAAAGGGGGTTGGATTAAAGGGAACATCTATCATCTCTATGGTGACAAGTGTCCAGAGGCTTCTAGAAGAGGTTAGATGAAAGGGAACACCTAGTGACAAGTGTCACAAGGTTCTAGAATATGTTGGATGAAAGGGGACATGGTGGTAGGTAGAATGGGTTAGGTTTAGGAGTGGTAGAAGTTAGGAGAATTTGAATTTAAAAATTCAAATAATGGGAAAAGGCTAATTAATTTCAACAACTCATAATTGATTTGTTTTAATTAATTAGGGATTAGAAGAAATGTTTTGGATGGGAGGAATTAATTAATTTGAATTAATTAATCAAAGGGGTGAAATGAACCTATTAAATAAATCCTTAGATTTATTAATAAGTAGATGAAAATTGAAATTTAATCAAATTGTTCAGTGAATTTAACTAAATTGGGGAGGGAGATTAATTAAATAATTGCTTATTAAATTAATTATCTTCAGACCATTTTTAGGTGTATACACATATAGTCAAACTTTAATACTTCATTACCATCCCATCATATAAATCAAAACATAACAAAAACTTATGAGTTCTAGGAAAAAAAGGAGCTAATATCTCAGCTCACCAATCCACACATACTGTTTCAACATACACAAGGCTACAACAACATCAAATATAACAAACAAGCCTCTTGGCAAACAATAAGCATAGGCATATCAAGCCATGAAATCTACTACCAATAATGAAAGTAAAACCACAACAGGGCCAACTCATTTGCTGGTCCAAAACAACAACACATCCAACTCATCAACCATGGCATATCAACATGGAAGAGAGCACAATTATATCCACAATAACATAGGAAGGTAAATATGCATAAAACCAATAAAATACATCAAATTGGATCAGATATAAATCTAGAAATCATTAGCAAGCGCTCAAAAATTCCTCTAGTACAAGGATAGATCTGGAAAGTACAACACAAGCAAGCAAGCTAAGTAGAACACATAATAGCGATAGGAAGTTCCCAAGCTCATTTTGCACATACAGAAGACCTAGATTTGCGATAGGAAGTTCCCAAGGTCCTATCGCAAATACAAAAAACTCAGAAAAAAGCATAGAAAAGCTAGAGATACGATTTTAGATTTAAAATCCTAGAAAAATAACTAAATCTCGAAACCAAACAAGGCAATGATGCCTAGAAGATACCTTTTAGGAGGTGAAACGATTCGAAACAATATAAATCAAGGCAAAAGATCTTACCAAAAAACCTTACACAACCATGGAGTCAAGACTACTCCCAAAACTCTCAAAAGATCAATACCACTCAAATAGTTTGCATAAAACCCTCACATAAGCTACTAGACTACCATATAATCTCAAGACTTCATTCAATATGCATTACATAAAATAATCATGGGGAGGAGAGTTTATGTGAGTCTCCCTTACGATAATGCCAGATTGGGATGCACATAGGAAGCTCAAACTCACCCAAATCCTAATATGTACAATGAAACCTCAAACAAATGGATTCAATCTCCAAAAAAATAAGACACAATCCATAAACATTTGCAGATCAACGAAACCCAAAAGAAGGAATGAATATGCAGGCCATGCATTCACAACAATGCCCAAAAATATCATCCATATTCCAAAATTAAAACTTTATAATAAAACTATACACCCATAAATTTTCTCCGATAAACTATATTAAAACTATATGAAATGAAAACAGATATAATTCCCAAGCTTCCCAAACAATTGTAGACATGGAGCATACAGCCATGAAAACTTGAAAACCCCAAAAAAACCAAAAAAAATCAAAGGGAAAAGAAGCTCCAGCCTTCACCCTGTGTGATGGAAGGAAGTTGAAGAAGAGCCCACACACTCCAACAAGCTCTAGAAACAAAATCTCCAAATCCAAAATGCCAAAACCAATTTTTTTATAGAGAAGGCCAAAGAGAGAAATCCGTGAACAATCACAGGCTTGAAAATAAAAAGGCGTGAAAAAACAAAAGCCCTAGCCACATTCTTGACCAATTAAAATATTCTATTTTGGAATATATTTGACCTACCCAACATAGTTTAAAATATTATTTTGCATCCGAATTCCACCAATGGGAATAAAAGGTAGGTAGAAAGAAATATAAACATATTATAATTATATGAGTGGGGGCATATTATTTTTATAAGCTAAAGTATTTTATACACCCCAAATTATATTTAAGCAATCTATATAAATAATCAAATTATAGGCTATAATAAAATAAACCAAATGGGTAACTAATAAATAATCCAAGACTATAAAATAATTAAATATACTTACTAAAATATTATTCAATATTAAAGCTCAAAACATTAATAAATAATAAATAAATAAATAACAATAAACATAAAATAAACAATAAATAAATAAATAACTATTTAAACAATAAATTCCATATAATCAAAATGTGAATAACTCAATAATTAATAAAAGAACATTAAATCACACATAATTAAATACTCAAATAAAACTATATTAAACCAATCATTAAATTAATCAATCAAGAACAATATAAAATCACACATCAATTAATTAAATAATCAACAATAACTAGCATACTCACAAAGCCACAACTCACTAACTGACATGACGAACTGCGCCAAGATGTTGATGACTCAAAGTGAACAACTTAGACCTAGAGTATGTGTAGGGAACTCATGTCATCTCTGAACCACATGCCATTGGTATTTAAAGACACAATGAGACCTATGAAGCCAGGTGGAGTCAATGTCTAGTACCTACACAATCTTGCAACCACAAAACAATGATACAACATATGCATATATCTCATAATAGACAAGTGATAGGGAATCGTGACAACACATCCTGCTCATGATGAGTGATGTGACATCGTCCCTCTCATGAAGACAATCATACAATAGTCAAACACATCTCATAAGCATCTCATCATATGTAATCATGAAATAGGGTTAGTGAAATCACAATCATCATCAAATCCATGATCAAACTAATCTATTGATAATCCATCACATAGTAAACATATGGAATCCATCGAGCACATATATCCATCAAATCACATGATCAATAATGATAGTATCAGCATCCATATAGATCATCAAAATAGCCTATGTCCAATAGTGTCTAACATCAATAATAAGTAGTTGAAACACATGAGTAACCATCATCCACATCATCAAATATAGTCTAGATAAGTCTGTCAAGCATGAAACAAAAGTCAACTCTAGTCAAAATAGGTCAATTCAAGGGTGGACACTACATTTTCTTTGGTGGCAATAATTGAAGTTGTTAGATTGTTTCTTACTTATGCTGGTTACAAAAAATTCAAATTTTATTAGATGGATGTCAAGTCAGCATTCCTAAATGGAAAATTGGAAGAAGAGGTGTACATAGAGCAACCATATGGATTTCTATTGACTAATCAAAGTTATATGGTTTGCCAGCTGAAGAAAGCATTGTATGGATTGAAGCAAGCACCTAGAGAATAGTATGCCAGATTGGACAAGTATCTACTGAAGCTAGGATTTAATAAAGGTACTGCTGATAGTAATTTGTATTTCAAGATTGATCATGATAATATTCTGATTGTTGAAGTTTTTGTTGATGATATTATCTTTGGAGGGAATGATAATTTGTGCAAAGAGTTTGTTAATGAAATGCAAAATGAATTTGAGATGTCTATGATTGGAGAGATGGAATTCTTTTTGGGTTTGTAAATTACTCAGTCCAAGTATGTGAAAGAGTTATTGAAAAAGTTTGGTTTGGATGATACAAAGCCATTTGAAACTCCTACGGTGACTAGATGCAAGTTTACTAAGGATGATGATTCCCCTAAAGAAAATCAAACTAGATACAAATCTATGATTGGTGGATTACTCTATTTGACTCAAACTAGACCTAATATCATGAATGTTTTTTGTCTTGTTGCTAGATTTAAGCTGATCCTAAGGAATCTCATGTTGCAGCTGTTAAAACAATTTTTAGATATTTGAAAGGAATTGTTGATTTTGGTTTATGGTATCCTAAAGATGATGATTTTACCTCGAGTTCTTTTACTGATGTTGATTGGGCAGGTGATGTTGATGACAAAAAGAGTACTAGTGGTGGTGCATTTTTCTTGTGAAAAAGATTGGTTTCTTGGTTTAGCAAAAAGAAAAACTCAATTTCTCTATCTATTGCAGATGCATAGTATATTGTTGTTGCTAACAATTATAATCAAGTGGTATGGATGAAGAAAATGTTGAAAGATATCAGAGTAGTGTATGATGAGCCTATTTCTATCTATTGTGATAATTCAAGTGCAATTAACATTTCTAAAAATCCGATGTTGCATTCAAATACTAAGCATATATCAATCAAGTTTCACTTTTTGAGAGATAAGGTAAATGAGAAGGAATTAAGATTAGAGTATGTGCCTAAAAAGGAAAAGATTGTAGATATTTTCACAAAGCCTTTTCCTAAGGATACTTTTGAGTATCTCAGAGAGAAGCTAGGGGTGATTTCCCCTCTCGATCATAACTAAGATGCATTGGTATGCATAAGTTCATTGCATTTAATAGTCATATCTTGTGACTCAGATTGATGAGTGGAGGTTTCTACTCAAGTGAAGTAGTCAGTAAGTCAGTCATTTTTGTGCCTTGTGGTGCAAATATGTGCCTTTTCCATTGATGTCAAAGGGGGAGAGAGATTCATGTGAAAAACTATATTGGGAGAGATTCATGAAAGGGGGAGAGAGTAATATGAGAGACTATTTATTTCTTTGTCATTGATTAATTTTTACATCATATGTTGACGTCAATTCCAAAGGGGGAGATTGTTGGATGTATGTTGCAAATATGTGCTTGTGAGATATATGAGAGATGTGTTGTCATTGATATCAACATATTTCTCTCTCTGTGACAGTGATGTAGTGAAGTTTAGTGAGTTAGTTTGTTCAACATGGTGATGATCAGAGTTTGTGGATTAAAGGGTTTGTAGAGGGTTGTGCATAAATGATTCCATGCAATTTTTAGAGGTCCACATGATTATTTGATTGGGTTATAGATATCTATGTTGTGGATGGTTTTTTTTTTGTTCAATGATGACAGTGTTCAATATTTTGATATACATTGCTCCACATTGTAATATCTTGATCTGTGGATTTGGAGATATGTTTGGGACATTGATACGTATCTTAAATCCAAGTGGTTCATGATTTGGAGGTCTACAAGTTATTTTTCTAGGGTAACAGTCATTCCAGTTAGTGTTCATAAAGTTCGATATAATGATAATGTGATTCTAGTAATTTGTGTTGGTGCGGATGTTGTGGTGGTAATTCATGATGCTTGTGGATTTTTTGGATCGTGTGCCTTTTGTGTTGGTGGTCCATATTGATTGTTGTGCATGTAATAGATGATTTTCTTTGATGTGTTAGTGTTCATATTTGTGTCTGATAGGATGTTTGTAGCATGTTGCAGATGTTTGATGCATAATTCTTGGAGGTGTTTCATGTTTGAGGCATATGATATGGATTTGTTCTATGTCTTGGATGACATTGCTTGGTATGCATGTGACATTGTAGCTTGTGTAGTTATATTTTTGTAATTAGGTGGTGAGTATTGATCTAACCTTGATGACCTTCACAAGGTTGATGTCATGTATAAATAAATATAATATCTTTGTAATTGAGTGTGTGTATTGATGAGAGTTAGAATGTATGTGAGCTAAATGTATACATCTTTTGGAGGCAGAGAAGAAGTGTGAGAAGAAAGTTGTTATGTGCTTAACTGGAATTGTAACTAGGCATTAAGGAGATGCTATTTTTCAGTTCATTATCTTCCAGATGTGATCCAAATCTATTTGTAAGACAACGAGTTTTCTCTGGGTTGTAGCCCTTGTTGTTTTTTAGCAGTGAACTCTAGGCAGTGTGCTTGAATGCATGTGCATTCCCCATTGTAATATTTCTTATACTTCTAACATAGTATTATCATATCATGGGTAGGTTCCCACCGTGGTTTTTCCCTTAATTGGGTTTTCCACATCAAAAATCTTGGTGTTATGTGTGTTCTTGATGTATTTTTGATTTATTCTTTCATGCTTAATTATCAAATCTAAGAATAAGTTTTATTTGTGTAAGTTTGTGAGACAACTAATTCACCCCCCTCTTAGTTGTCTGCCCAAAATCAGAGCTATTTCATCAAAAGTACCATTCATACTTGTACGTAAGAATGAGATTGTAGCTAAATAACAACAAACCTAGCTCTCTTATACACTTCAAGGCAATAGTGTGCATGCGCAAAAGGGAGGAGTAAGTGATTTGGTCCATATTACTCAAAAACCACTTGTTGGATTTGTTTTGGTGTTTTATCTCCTTTTAGCTATTCTTAACAATCTAAACCATTATATGTTGACAAGAAAGGGTATTTATTTTAGATAACCAGACAATGGTTTTCTTTGATTCATCATCTTGTCATTTGTTTTAGGGGTGGGGTAGTTTTGTCATTTCTTTAAGTGCTAGGGCACTTGTTTTATTTCAATTTACCCCTTTGCCTAAGTGGTGTTGCACAAGTTTTTAGGTTGTTTTGTAGGTTTTTGTTGTTGGTCAATGATTCTAATAGTTGAGTTTGAGTCTAATTTGAGTCCTTTCCCAAATTCAAAGTCTCCCATGCCCAATGGATAAGCTAGGCTACTTGTCTTTCATGTTTAGCAAGAAAACACCCCTACAAGGTTGCCAATGCAATGCCTGCCAAAATACCCTAGAGAAATATAACCATCTAACATACAAATAGAGATAATTTTTTTAAAATACTAAACTAATGCAACAATTTAACTCAAATTACCATATCATCTAGCATGATGTCAAATGGAACATACATCATCTAGTCATGCACATTGTCAAATCTAAATCATGAACATTTAAGCACAAGTACACAAGTGGAAATATATACAACACATTAATCAACATTCCCTAGGGTATCTCAATGCCATTACTTAATCTAAAACTAACACATAACAATATAAAAGAACATTCATTACTATTCATCTACCATTAACCCCTTAGGTTAATTTTAAGTGCACCCAAACAAAAGTTCCTAATTCCCAATTCTCTTATACATTGTCATTCCTTCATTATCCTACAATGATAAGATCATTCAAATCCAACATGACTCTAAATATATAATCATAACCAAGAGACAAATAAAAATAAGTGATAGCTTCTTTACAACCTAATAACACATACTCTCTCGTTAAAGACTATTCGATGATACCTTTTATTCAGACATGAATCCAATTTCTTATTTCTATAAATGAACAATATCCATGACACAACATAGATCTAACAAGAAATACACTAATTCATTTTATTACAAGAACAATGATCACATCCTATTACATATTTTTCTTACATATGATTAAAATATCCTTTTACATCAAGAAACATAGCTCTCAATCTATGAATACAACTATCTCATTCTATCTATTAATATACATGCCATATAATCATATTACATCAAACTTTTCCAAGAATCCATCCATGGCTAAAGAGATAATTAACCCATATCCATGCAACAAACATCTGATGAATAGAATAACATCCCAATGGAATAAGGCATCAAACCACTCGACCATGTGGAACCATAAGGAACCACCCCTTGTGATAGAGATAATGACACAAGATCCCACACACACTCTAGATCTAGGTTGACACCTATCAAACAAAGGATACAACCACCACCTCCACAAGGAAAAATAATCACATGAATAATAATATAAGCCACATCACAAGGCTAAATAAAAAGCTTAAAACATAAAATATAAGACTTCGAGAGGCTTCTCAACAAGCAAGGATTAAGGTTCTACAACCTACATGTAGGGAAGGAGTGTCATCACATGCTATCACCATAAAACAACAATGGAAACCTGTCTCGACATCTATGGTATTCATGCAGAACCATCTCAACCTTTGAGGAAATAGAGGGAGTTCAGTTTACCTAGATCACCAAGGTCCTCCTAAACCCTTCTCAATTCCATAGTATCAATCCAAGGACATAGTAGGGGTACCACACAACCACTTATTATCTTATTAACTGATTTACTACTACCCATCCCTCTTAGGATTAATTAATTATGTTATCACTTATTTATACAATAAACTCCCAATGAGATATCTTGGCGATCTAGACCTTGGGTAACCTAGAAGTCTAATCCTCATGACCCCAGTCACTCACTAGGAAGCCCACTCCCCCCCCTAGAATGTACCTAGACCTTAGGGTAACAACATACACATCATAAAAACAAGGGCTCTCAATGCAACATAATCAAATAACCAAGGTTACTAATCAAATGATATACTTCATAGACATGAAAAACATATGTCATTATCACAGCTCCATATAGGCAACAAGAAACACATAACATCCAAGAATCTCAACATCAAGGTGCATTCAATATGAGCTCAAAGACATAACAACAAGGTATGTCTCATCTTTCTCTAAATCCATCATAGCACATATAATCAATTAAAATCAATAAGTTGATCCTAGAATAACTCAAGAACTCTTAAACCAATAGTAAATAGCCTCTAGAAAGTTGTAGATTCAAAAAAATTGACTCAGAAAGCCCAAAATAAACAACATACAAAAGACAGGAAAACTAGCTTCTTTGAAAATCAGTGCAACACATTAAGCATAAAACAATGCATTTTTCAGGTATAATAGTGCATATGATAGACCAAACCTCGCATCTAGGCATTTATGCAGTGCCTATATGACTCAGAACAATGCATCACCTAGATGGGTAGCACATATGGTAATTACTACAACAAATTTATTGAAATAGCGCATATATCTAGAGGTTTAGCACATTTGAAAATTTGACTTAGAAAAATGGAAATGAAAAGGATATAGTGAATCCATAAATGCAATAAGTATGCCAAACGTCACTTGGGCCAATCTAAACAAGTGAAAACAAATAATATAAGTCTGGGACTATACATTAATAAATTAAACAAATGCAAACACAATCATCTAGGCTTATCACAAAAATAACTTTTGGCTCAGAAGGCCTTCATGACAACCCAAAGCATGGGATTAATCAACAAGTAAATAAGTGCCTAAACCCAAGTACACCAAGAACTACTACCAAGGAGAAGACATGAAAATCTCAGGGTATCCACAACCATTATATAGAACTCATGACAACACTCAGGGGAGAGAAACAAAGCGAGTCACAATATTATACCAATAGAGAAAAAATCATAGAAATATGATATAATAGCCCCAAAAACTTTATATTATCACACTTGATAAATAAATTCACAACTGATCCGAGCACCTTCCCACAAACAATCTTTTCACAGTCGCAGAGAAGACAATATTTTCCAAAAACAAAATGCAAGGTAGAAATTCCACCAACCTGGAAAAATTGAAGTTATGCTAATAAAATTACATGGAGAGCAACAAAACCAAATCCACAATCCAAGCCAATCTCCAACCAAGCAAAAATCTTTAGCAATACCAAAAATTCTCGAGGAGGTCAACCCCCAACAAAACTCCGAAAACCCAATAAATAGAGTTTCCTTCAAAAACTATAAAATATGTCAGCCAATCAAAAATAATCTAAAAATGTTATATTTCATACCTACCATGCCATAAATTGAGGAAAATAACAATAAAATAATGTTATTTAAACTTACCCAATCTCACAGCTAGAAATACAATAAGGTGGGTAGAATAAATAATATTAATTAACCCAAATGGTAAAAAGGGAAATAAATAATAATATTAATAACCAATGAATTAAATAAACTATGGGCACAATAAAATATAAATGTCCCATTAAATATTAAATCACAAACCCGAAATAAATATTAAAGCCACAAACTATATAGATAAATAATAAATCCAAAGGGCTCAAATAATGATATTCAAATAAACATTTAAACCAAATAATAATAATTAATTGATATTCAATATTAATGGCAATCATAATATAATTTAACATTATTAAACTATACAAGCCAATTAATTAATTTAATAATATAATTAACCAATGATCACAACTCCTCAAGACAACTCGACAAAGGGTAACATAAAATACCAAGTGACACCACAAGACAACTATAACCATGATACAAAGGCTAATAGAATAACATCTAAACCTAGAGTGTAGAATGGGATTTCATGTCACTTCCGATCAACTTTCCATTGGGATAAGGACACACTCAGACCTATGAAGTCAGGTGGAGTCGATATTTGGTACTTGTAAACCTGTCATCACCAATGTAAACACAACAACATATGTATATAGAATATAACATGAAACAATCAGACAAGTGAAAGGGATTCACAACGTCATATCCTGCTCATAAATGAGTGGTATGACATTGTCCCATCACAACCGTAGTAAAAGACAATCATGTCAACCAAGCATAATCATAATCATCATATCAACTGTAATCATGAACTAAGGTTAGCACATAGTAAGATACCACCACATCACCATAACAAATATAAACCTCAAATGAGTAATAAGTGCATGTAGATCATCAATATAAGGCCATCACCATACTAGTCCATGAATATCATCAACCACATGAAACCTTAATGTCAACTGCAAATACAGTATGTCTAACATCAACTATAAGGCACCCAAGTCATAGATAAGCCCATAAACATCCATCAAAAGCTATGTCCATATAGTCTATCAATGCATAAAAAGAAAGATGAGTCAGGGAGGGGCACTACAACCAAAATGTTGCCTATTTTTTACCTCTAAGAAAAAAATACCACAAAGGAGTATTAGGTCTTTTAAGGAGTTTATTGCAAAGGCTTTAAAAGAGTAAAATGGAAAATGATATATCAAATGCTTTTGATTATGTTTTAAAAGAGTATGTATTGATTTATTTGTTTTGTCAAAAGCCTTCAAGTTTTCCAAAAAAGTATTCACACATCATTTGGAGGGAATTAAAAGTTCAAAGATATAGTTCCCACATTGCATGATAGGGTTTATGTGAGTTTCACGTGGATTTTCCTTCCTATCTTTATCTTTCCTTATGGGAATGAAGTTTTATGTGGTAACAAGTTTGTGTTTAAACCTCCATGCAAATGCTTCAATGCCTCTATTTCACCATCGAGAAGTCATCAAGGTTAAGTGATCTAATCATGCAAGGTTCCATGCATGAGAAGAGAAATCTTAGAGTTTCAAGTTATAAGTGGAGGAAGTTGCACTCAATGTTAATAATGAGGTATAGACACAAACCTTACATATTGAAAAGAAAAGAAGGTTATTTATGCATTTTTATTTTATATTTTCTTGTATTATGCTTAAAGGATAGTCTTTATGAACAAATATGCAATCAAAATAGTGAGCAAGCTATTAGAAAACCAATTAGAACTATCATTAAGTTCTCAGAGATACATCCAGGTAGGCAAGCTAACATGGGTAAACCCTCAATAGAGGTACAATCTATTTGTGACAGTCCAAAATATTGTATAAGATAGAAAATAGAAGCTTATGGTAGCAATATCTCTGTCTATGAATATAATCACAATGAGATCAATCTAAAAGACAAACTCAAAAGACACCTATATATAAGAATGTATACACATATCAAAGAGGAAGTTTAGAAAGGTTGTAGATTGGCCATGATCTTTTAGAAGCATTACTCAAAGAGGCCAAAAATTCAAAGATAGTCAATAAAGATTAGAAAAATAGTGAACATATTCAAGGATAGTGCTAGGACACAAGGCCTATCAAATAACAAATAAGCATGTAGCTAAAGAGAGAGATATTTACATGTAATAAGATGCAGCAATAAATAGTATTATTAATAGTATTCTTGGAAATAGAGCAAATATTCCTTCATCATTCATGACAATCCATAGTCTAAGGGCAATTTTGTTTAAGCTCAACATTCCTCCACATGATGATTATGTCTGTATAAGTAATTAATATTAACAAATGTGTTTTATTGTTGGAGAATTTGTATATTTTATAATAGTCAAACGAAAGCAGTAGTAGTCCTAGAATAAGGAGATAGAAAAAGGACTGTATTGACATTTTTTATAGAGATCACAATCATTCCATGAACATGAAAGCCAAAGAAGCTCAAGTAACTAGTGGGTATTGGCAAGTGACAGAGTGACAATCAAGAAAATTCATTATT
The DNA here is from genome assembly GCF_030272615.1 of Cryptomeria japonica. Lineage (NCBI taxonomy): Eukaryota > Viridiplantae > Streptophyta > Pinopsida > Cupressales > Cupressaceae > Cryptomeria > Cryptomeria japonica. Next base: position 292,248,954 of record NC_081413.1, read on the forward strand.
TTGTGATAAATAATGACAAAGACTAGAATAACAATGAAGTGAACTACAAAAAGGAAAACACAGACTTGTCAAAGAAGATAGCAATAAATTAAAAAAGACAGTCAAAGGAATGTTAGTATACTAACAAGATCAAAGAGCCTCTCAATGGTAGGGGTTTAGTACATATCCTTTCAAGATAAGACAACCATTATGACAAGTTAAATACAAATAAGGGCATGCTAGACTGTAATATCTGTAGACACCTAAAATTGTCCAGTCTAATTAAATAAATATCTTTATTTATTTAATTAATTCATTTATCCTCTTCTAGCCTTATTTATCATTTAAATAAATACATTTATTTATTTAAATTATCCTTTTCCTAAATTAAATAAATATTTTATTTATTTAATTTGATCCCACTTCTTCTATTAATTAAATAAATCTTTATTTATTTAATTAATTCATTAATCTTTTCTACCTATGACACATGTCATTCATCTCTTAATTCATACACTACCTACCCTCTCATTATTTTATTATTTCTTTTACCTACCCTCTAATCATAGCCGACCATTTATCTCTTACACCTCTCAATCTTATCCATCCTTTTCTTATAGTGTCTTCTATATAAGGAGATGCTTCACTCATTTATCAACCCCCTGGACATATTCATTCTAATCAAGCATCCTAGCATTCGATCTTTCATATGCAATCCTACTTACAACCACATTTTCGTTCTTTATTGAGCTCTTATGCACACATAAAATCTGAGAGCAAATATATCAAGCAAGATCAATGGAGATAGGAAGAATGGAGATTCAAGCCCTATTGGACATGTGATTGTATAATCTTTGTGATTTCATTTGATTTCCATTGTCTTAGGTAATCTTCATATGTTATGGTGGATCTTTATTGTTGTTAGGCTAGGGTTTGTGGTTGAATTCATTTAGCCTTTCAATATTGTTTTATCCATTTTCACCGTATACATTTTGGCACGCCCGATGAGACCCTTGTCCCTTTTGCATTTAACATCTTTTGTGCAGATTTTGTGTTTTTGAAGTTGCAGATTTTGTGTTTTTGAAGTTGCAGATCTGACATTTCCGACAACATTTCGACATTTTCGCATCTGCACACCTTCGGATCATGTTTTTGATTTTCTGTTGCATTTGTGACATCTGGAATCGCATCTGCGCCTTCAACATTATTTTATTTTTTTGTAAATTCCAAGAAACGTGTCTATGTTCCCTATTCGCGTCTGTGAGGCCTCCAGACGCATTTGTGTTCAGAAACTACGTCTAAGTTCAAGAACCATGTTTGTGTCAGATCTAACCGCGTTTGCATATTTATCTAGCATTTGTGTTATTGATAACCGCGTCTATGTTCAGTTTTTTCATTTTGGTTTCTTTTGATTCGGTTTTTCATCATTTGGATTTCAGATTTGGTTTATATTGAGCTAACATCTTTAGATCTAGCTAACAAAATTGGTGCAGCTTGTCTTGAAAGTAAAATCATTTTTTCGAAGGCCCCTATTTCACAAAGTCTTTTGGATCTAAAATTTACCTAACTTGTGTGCTTGCAGGAAGGGGTGATCATTTGAAATAATCCAAACTACTAATATATCTTTGTTGTAGGACCTTGGCAAGGGTTTTTGATTGTTATTGTGTGTCTTTTTTTCATAGACTAGCAAACACTTCAATTGGTGCACTAAAATTGAACTAGTGTCTTTTGTGTCTTGGGCAATAGGCTCTTTTTGTTTCATCTTTAGAGGGCCTGTCTCTCTGTGTGGTCATTAGGACTACTAGTGAGGAGAGAACAACCCAAGTGGTAGCGAGGAAAACCCACCTCTTCTGAACCACTATAAACAACTATATTCATGGTGAAAACTATGGATAGCATGTGTTGATTAGTTCATACCGACACTGTGTCTCCCCATAAACCCATTTGATCAAATTTATTTGATCAGGTGTAGGGCGTAACCCCTACCGACTGGGAGCATTATGTAGTTATAGAGATGAAAGTGATGCATGTATGGCCACACAAGAAGATGCCCTCACTAGCACCTTTTTGTTTTAGAAGCCAAAATCCTTCTAGTTGTTGGGGCAGGAGCTCAGACCTCTGGAGCGGCCCACACACATACGGTTCTTAGTAGAGATACAAAGTTCACCACAAGGAGTTTGCATGGGGACTGATGCTTGGCTGCCCCGAGAAGTGAGTGCTGAGGATGGAGCCAGTGGGGTCAAGCATCTAAGTATCTGCTTTGAATAGCGTAGCCTCATGTGGGATCAACAACTATTATCCTGGCCAGCCATAATAATTGTGCTTGTCTTCTTTTGAACAATCAAGCATTAAAGACCAAACATCAAAACATTGTGTCTTTTTTGTCTTCAAGAGTATGCAAAACAATTTTACATCAAACAACACACTTTTCTTTGAGTCATGTTGAGTCTAAACACTTGCAAACATTGAGTCCTCATCAACATTGTGTCCTCTTGTCACGAAAAACAGTAAAAAATTCAGATTGGGTCACAACAAAACAACTTCACAAATTGGAAAAATTGCACTAAGTCTTCAGAAATGCGTATGTGTTTGATAGAATAGCGTCCATGTCATTGAACCGCGTTTGTGAAGGGCAGAAATGTGTCTATGTTCTCTTGAGAAACATTGCATTTACAAAATCTCAGAAATGCGTTTGTGTCTGATAGAACTACATCTGTGTCATTTAAACGTGTCTGTGAAGTATACAGGCACGTCTGTGTTCAGAATTGAAAAACTTCTATAGTCCAGCAAACAAGAACAGTCAATTTCAGACTTATTGAGCTTCCTAGGTTATCTCTCTAGGTTTATAATTCAACTTTTCTTTGGGTCTCACAAAGTCCATCATTGCTTTACATCTTGCATTACATTCACATTTGTCTAAACTTGAGTCAAAAGGTCACTTGCTTGTCCTCATCTTACTTTGTCAACACACTACATACAACAACATTTTGCTAAGTGGTCCCTCATAAAGGTCTATCACCTTTGGGTCTCATTTGGTCTTACTTAGAGTCAAGGTCAACTTACCTCATCAAGAGAAACTATCATCTCTTTGGAAGCCACACCTACTCTACTACATACATATTTGGTCTTACACTTTGGACATTGCAAGAACACCTCAGATTCATTTACATTCCATCCAACCCTTGGTTTTCCATACTCTTTCCATCTTCATCTAGTCTCACACATCTTGGTCAAGACCTAGTTCATGCTTGAAACTCGTTCCCAAAAATCTAGGAGAGAAACTAAAGAGGCTCAAGAGTCCACAAACATGAGTTCCTATGAGTATGATAATGTTGTATTTTTCAATTATGATCATACCACATTACCTGACATGGATGCCTATAGAAACATTCCAAATGTTGAGAACATGGACACCACAAACAACAATGATACACACAAAGACAATATGGACAACTTTTTTGTACATTCAACACAAGTGGAAGACCATTATGGATCCTCATTTCAATCAATTGGTTGAGGAAATAATGAGGAGAGATAGACAATACTTTTTACAAGTGATGGCACAAAGTGGAGCCAAGATACCTCATGATTTTGATATGTCTCAAATAATGGAAAATCAACATTTGCAACAACCTCACCTCAACATGGATCAAAGGAGGCCTAATAGTGGAGGCAATAGAGGACCACATCTTGTGCCTAAATCACCATCATCTTTGTTTCAAAAACCCAAGGTCCCACATACACATGGTCAAGCTTATGATACTCACCTTTGCAGACCATCATGGAAGTCTTATGTAGAAAAATATACTCAATCACATATAAATGCTAAGGATCAACCACCAAAGCAATTGGATATTCAAACGCATGTTCAAAATTTGGACACAAGGAAACCTCATGTCAAATTTGGGGGCCAACACACTAGAACAAACTCATGACATTCCTGTAGAGTATGGTATACATGGACAAAGCAGATATTCCATTCCTCATCATGACTCTATACCAAGTGGTCCATATACACAGCATCATTATAGACCTCCTCCATATGAACATGTGTATGATCAATACCATCCATATATGCAACATGCTCCTCCTCCACCTGGTGATTTAGGCATGGGGTATGGTCTAAGAAGTCGATCTCCACCTAAGAATAATTTGGAACAACAAATTAGGGACTTACAAAAGAAAATGGAGGACATAAATACACTGAAGCCAACTTACATAATGAGAGACATATGTCCCTATCCATTTGACAAAAGCATTCCAATGCCTCCATTTTCTACATACTTTGTGACACCTAAGTTTGATAAGTATAGAGGAAAGGGGATCCTAAGGCACATATAAGACAATTTTTTACGGTTTGCATTGAGGTAGCAGCAAAAGAGACATATTTGATGAGATTATTCCCACATAGCTTAGGTGATCAAGCTATGGAATGGTTCTCCCAACTCCCACCTAGAATTAAGTCATGGAGTGACTTAGTAGAGGCATTTGTTTAACATTTCTCATATAACATAGAGACAGCTATATCATGTTGGCATATGCACACTCCAATGAGACATTGTATGTGATTGAAGGTTTTGTCATTGATGGCAACCTTGCAATCCTATGGCACTGGCAAAGGCATTATACTGGCATCAGCAGATCACACTCTACACCGGCACTCAGGACACCGGCACCAACACAAAAGAAAGGAAGTATGCCGGCACAGAGGCCGATAGGATTTTGTTATATTATATTTTGTTTATTATTGTAAAAATGTGTAAGCCGACTTGGCAAATTGTTAAATGACTCTTATATATAAAAGAGATCATTGTAGACATTTGAGATAGGAGATGTAAGCAAAAAGGGAAAATATTAGGCATACCTATTGTGTGAAATATAGGTTAAGGGGTATATGTAAAGAACAGAGCAAGAACCAGTACTGAATCTGGCATTGAAGATGCTATTGTAAAGTAGTACAAGATAATGGATTTGTATAATCCTTATTGTAAGTCAGTGAGACTTCCCATTGAGCAGTGAACTCTAGGCAGTTGGCCTTCATGCCCCTATTGTAAGTAATATTCTCTTATTGGCCAGTGAGTGAATATTGTGGGTCACAAATCCCACCGAGGTTTTTCCCACACCGGGTTTCCTTGTTAAAATCCATTTTTATGGTATGTTTTTTATGTGGATGTTCTTGATTTTGTTTATTGCATTATTTCTTGCATACTGGTACACTGTTATATTATGTTCTGCATGTTTTAAATTAAGAAACTCCATTCACTGGTCAGATACTGATTCACCCCCCCCTCTCAGTATCTATGGGATCCCTAACAATTGGTATCAGAGCCTGGTCCTCTATTTTCAAAAGCCTTATAGCTTGAGGAAGATCTTGACACCGGTAAAGATGGAAAATCCAATGAAGCAACTTGAAGGAGCTCTTACAGACTATGATGCAGAAAAATTGAAAAATATCAAACTAGAAGATGATTTAAGGGTAGCTCAGGATATCATTCAGGCACTTCAAGAAAATTTTACTGTTGCAAGAAATAAGAGAAGAGAACTTTGTGAAAAATTGCAAAATGAGAATGATGAAAAGGAATCACTTAATGATATGATAAGCAAGTCGAAACAAGAGATCATGACAACAAAAAATGAGATGCAGGATATGACTATGAGATTTTGGAAAGAGATTGAGGATAGGAAGAAGAATGAAGAAGAATTGACCAGAAGACTAAGTGATGCAGCAAATGAGAACACAAGACTTAGCTATGAAAATGACATGTTGAAGACAGATCTGATGCATACTCAGAATGACTCAAATGAACTGATGAGACAAAAAGAAGTCTTAGAAAGAGAACTAGAAACTGCAAATCAACATAAAGAAAAACTCAAGAAAAGCTCAGAGGCACTTGGCACCTTGCTGAAGAATCAAAAACCTAAAGGTGACACTTCTGGAATTGGCTTTGAAGTTGGTGAAAGCTCTGATACTACAAATACTCAGGATCACAGCAAACCGGTAAGACAACCTAATGCTTATAAATTCAATGGAAAATGCTTTCACTGTAATAAGTATGGTCATAGAGCAAATGAATGTAGATCTATAAATTATCAGAATATCAACACACCCATCGGTCAATGTTCTAAATGCAACAAAGTTGGTCACAACTCTGAAAACTGCAGAATGAATGTGAGATGTTATGTTTGTGGAAGATTTGGATATTTATCTAATCAATGCAGAACACAAACTGACATAGGTTATGGAAAAGCTATTCAGAAGAATAATGTAACTTGTTATGCATGTAACAAGATTGGGCATATTGCTAAATGCTGTAGAAGTAAAGGAACACCGGTAGACAACAAAAGTTCTAGCTTGAAAGGTAAAGAAAAAGTTGAAGAGGTTAAGCAAGAATTCTCAAAACAATGGATTAGAAAAGTTGATCTAAATATTGGGAATACTCGTCCACCAGTAGAACCAACCAATGCTTCACTGGAAGAACAGAGTGATGCTTCACCAGAAGGACAAAGCAGTGCTCCACCGACAAGAAGTTCTTCATCTAAATGAAGAAAATTTCTTTGAGGGTTTGGCAATCTATTGACACATGTGCTATTATTCCCTTGGTTAGAGATAAGAAGTAGGAAATTACTTATTATCGGCAAGCAATGTTAAGTGAATACTTAACCAGCATGCAATTAATATGGTAGATGGTGAATAGACACTATAAAATTAAGGTTTTGGCTCCATTTCATTTCACCGAGATTTTAAATTTATGAAGAGCACGAAGATTCTGAGCTAAGGCATTTCGAGCCAGAAGCAAGAACACTCCAAGCAATCATCCATCATAAAGGTAGTAAAAGGTATTTAATCATGGCATCCACCTTTGCAATTGAATATATAGAAAACCCTATTGTTGTTGAAGTGATAAAAAGACCTAGGCCCATATTTCAGTTAGTTCCCAAGGTAGCAAAGAAAGATGATACCTTAGGTGCTTTTTCTCAAATTCCTAAGGGAGTTGTTTATGCTGAAGACCCCAGAATGTACATCCACTGCAAAATTGAAGAGTTAGGAGATGAAGAAATTAAAACCATGTTTAAAACTGTGATATGTGATAAAATCAGCAATGTAAAAGATGAACACAAAATCATTGAGACCCTAGGATTTACAGAGATCCTTAGCATTCCTGAATTTCCAAAGGATATGATTAGGATAGTCTTAAGAAGGGTACATGGTGAGTTTTTCTGGTTGGATGCAGTCCACAAAATCACCAAGGAAGTTTTTATAGGGTTACCGACCACCGGTAAAAGACCAAATAAAACCAAGAAGGTTTCCAATGACCTAGTTATAAACCTAACTGGTGCAACATTCGACAAGAGGTCCCCAAGAGTTAATGATGTAATAGATATCAATGTGGAATTCATCAGCATGATATTAGGATATAAAACTACTCATGTAAATAGACTCAATTTAGTTTCAAGTTTATGCATTAAGAGTGCTTATGATATGGTCACAGATAATGCAAAAATTGATGTATGTGAGTGGTTAAAAGATGAATTAATTGACAACCTTGGAAAGATCAAGAAGGACAAGAAAGGAACTTTCAGGTTTGGAAATCTATTAGTATGTCTGATGCTACACATAACAAAATAGGTTCCTGGTATAGGTTACAAAGAACTTGGATATGATATACTAGTAGGCAAACAATTAATAGAGCTATTCAATAACATGGGTGAAAACAAGGAAAACAATATTCATGACTTTTTTCAAGCATTAAAGGCCAAAATGAAGAAAAGAATAAGGTTATCATAGAAGATTGTAGACAAATACAAAGATGAAATATGCTTTGTCATCAAGAAAGATGAAATCTAGATGGAAGCAGTCATCCCTAGGACAGTTTGGGTAACCGAGATGGGCTATGAAACAGATGATCACATAGTTGAAACATATGCTAAAGCACTTCTGGAAGCCCCCAGAGAACCTAAGGAAGAAATATTTGGTAGTGCAAAAACCATTGAAAGCCAAATAAAATCAAAGAAAAGAGTGAAAAAGGTTGAGGCAGTTGTAAGGAAAGGTTCCAAACAAGCAAAAGCCATCAAAGAAGATGTACTGAAGAAAACCGGTATAACAGAGGATGAGTTAGCAGCTCCACAACCTGAAACTCACCTATCACCGGTAGGTACTTCTTCAGGGAGTGAAATGCCTACAACTTTCAAAAGAGTTGTAAGAAAAAGAGGTCCCTCACCGGCAACCACACCCTCACCCAGGAGGACAAGGCAAAAACAACAAGCAGTGAGATCTCCAATAAGAAAGGCCACACCAAAGAAGAAGAAGAGGACAAACAAAGACTTGGCCCCTCTTGATATACTACTCAATGAAATCACAGAGGAAGGTAAATTGAAGAACATAGAGAAAATATATGACACCTTAATAGCTGATGAAAAAGAGCAAGTTGAAAATAGTGTTATATTACATATGGATATGAATAAGAAATTTTTGATGGAAGTAGTAAATAAAATTCCTGATGAACTATTCAAAAGACTAGAAGCAAGAAGACAAGTAGTAATAGAACTGGATAAGAAAATAAAGATTGAAAAGCTACTTGTTGTATATCTGGTAAACTCTCCCCAAGAAATTGATGACCTAATTGCTCAAGACAACCAGACAGTATTTTCTACTGCACATCGACACATTGCTTTAATGGTAGGAAGAGTTAATGAGGTGACAGAGGAAATAGAAAATGGATGGGATATATTCCTAGTTGAGAAAGAAAAACAAGAAGAGTACAGGAACCCCAAACCCATAAAATTTTATCAGAAAGATAGAGACAAGGGGAAAGGAAAAGTTGGTGGACCACCTAGTATCAAGGTTAGAGACAACTTACCCCCACCTCCTTTAATTACTCCACCGGTAAAAACAACAACTACTGAAGATCAACCAGCAGCTGATAGTATGGATGTAGAGGATGATAATCCTAATCCTAAAGTTTTATATACTATGGATGTTGATACTCAAAAGATCAACATAGTGGTAGACAAAGATACAACAGATAAGATTGATATGGCTAGTGAGCCTCCGGTAGTTGAGGAAACTAATAACTCACAGGAGAAACTGATAGAAGATAAAGAACAAAAGATAGAGACTTAGACTCAGACTGAGGCAATGCAACAAACAAAGGAACAAATAGAGAAAAAGGCTTCGGAACAGGAACAACAACAACAAAAACAGGTACATAAGGAAACAGTATCACTGGCAACTAGTGAAGTAGAAAAACTAGTGCTTAAAGAAATGCAAACACAAACAGACCTACCAGAGGTCAATACAAGCTTGGTTACTTCCACTGGTACTCAGATTGTTGATTCATCATCAAGCTTCAAATCAACAAATGTGACTGAGGTGCTACTAGATTCTATCAAGAAAATAACCGACTGCAGCTCACAAGCTTACAAAGCAATTGATGATACCATACCAATTTTGAAGGTAATTGCTCCCAACTATAATATAGACAATAAAAATTCTTTAGGACAACTTGATACACTGTGTAAATATATCTCAGAAAACATTGAGAAAATAAAGGAAGAGTCATTGAAGGATAAAGTAGAAGTTGAAAAATGGAAATTCTTTGATGAGCAAATAAAGAAGTGTAACAAAGATTTTGACACACTTCTACCAGAATTATGTAATTTATTGAAAGAGTACAAAAATCTGTACAAAGATACTTGTAAAACAAACTTTTTGACTGTAGATATAGATAAGAAAATGAGCAAGGTATAGGATGAGATCAATAAACTTGTAGATAATTTTTTCAACTCACCTAATACACTTAGTTTCTGAGGAGAAGATAACAAATTTTGAGGAAGAACTACTTAAATTGGAAAGAGAAAAAGAAAGAATAGTAAATAAGGCAAAGCATTTGAGATCAAAACTAAGTCCAAGATTGGACTATCTAGCATCTCTATGGAAGGAAGTATATGAGGCACTAATACAGGGAAAGAAAACACCGGCAAAGCATTTGAAGCATCTCACCGGTACAGTGAAGAGAACAGAAACAGGAATAAAGGATAGCAAAAAGTTTATGTACAGTATAAACTTGATTTTGGGAGATCTTTTTCAAATTGTAACTACCCAGTTACAAGGTTGAAACTACAAACTCTACTGACATCTTGACAACCTTTGCCATTGATGCCAAAGGGGGAGTAGTGGGATGAGAAAATTCAAATCATAGGAATCATATGCTCAAGGGGAGCACACACATTTTTGGTAACATTTTTGGACTTCACATTTTTGGATCATTTTTGAAATTTCTCATGAGTGTTGCCATCAATACCAAAGGGGGAGATTGTTGGCATATGCACACTCCAATGAGACATTGTATGTGATTGAAGCTTTTGTCATTGATGACAACCTTGCAATCCTATGGCACCAGCAAAGGCATTATACCGGCATCAGCAGATCACACTCTACACTGGCACTCAGGACACCAACACTGGCACAGAAGAAAGGAAGTATACCGACACAGACGCCGACGGGATTTTGTTATATAATATTTTGTTTATTATTGTAAAAATGTGTAAGCCGACTTGGAAAATTGTAAAAAGACTCTTATATATAAAAGAGATCATTGTAGACATTTGAGATAGGAGATGTAAGCAAAAAGGGAAAATATTAGGTAGACCTATTGTGTGAAATATAGGTTAAGGGGTATATTTAAAGAACAGAGCAAGAACTAGTACTGAATCTGGCATTGAAGATGCTATTGTAAAGCAGTACAAGATATTGGATTTGTATAATCCTTATTGTAAGTCAGTGAGACTTCCCATTGAGCAGTGAGCTCTAGGCAGTTGGCCTTCTTGCATGTGTAGGCCCCTATTGTAAGTAATATTCTCTTATTGGCCAATGAGTGAATTTTGTGGGTCACAAATCCCACCAAGGTTTTTCCCACACCGGGTTTCCTTGTTAAGATCTTGTGTTATGGTGTGCTTTTCATGTGGATGTTCTTGATTTTTTTTATTGCATTATTTCTTGCATATCGGTACACTATTATATTATGTTTTGCATGTTTTAAATTAAGAAACTCCATTCACCGGTCAGATACTGATTTACCCCCCCCTCTTAGTATCTATGGGATCCCTAACATATCAGTCACTACTTTGTGCAACACCAAACAAAAGGATGGAGAATATTTTTCATGATTTTTACAAAGATGGAGGAATCTAGCTAGCAGATGCTCTTGTGAAATTCCACAAAAAACAAATGGTAGAGATGTTCACCCAAAATGTTAACAAAGACATTGGTTATGATCTAAGAAAAGCTTGTTTTTCCACTTTCAAGGATGTCATTGAAAAAGGCTTAGCAATAGAGAAGGTCCTAATTGAGCAAGCCATCGTTAAAATATTCAAAGAAAACAAAGAGGACTTTAAAGGAAAAGACAAACCAAGATTTTGGAATAAAAACAAGAACATAGTCAATAATGGTGTTGTTGATGCCAATACAGTACAACCCAAAATCATTTTTTCAAGATAAAGCTCTACAAACAATCAAGTGAATACTCAAACAACTTCAAAGTCACGAAGGAAGTTCACCCCATTGGGAGAACCACTAGAATCAGTTTTCAAGAAGCTAGTGGCAAACAAAATAATAACAATTCCAGATTTGCCTCCATATGAGCCAAAGGTTAAACCAAATTGGTGGAATGATGATGAGTATTGTGAATTTCATAAGAGCAAGGGTCATAAGATATGAAATTTCCATCGACTAAAGAACATCATACAAGATCTCATTGATAGAGGTGACATTGAAATTGAGGGACACTCATCCAATCAAGAACATGAGATGTTTAAGGAACCATTCCCAAAGCATGACAAGGGAAAAGCTAAAGCCATAGATGACCAAAACAACTATACCAGAGAATATTATAACTATAATTCAACTATCTATCACATTCTGATGGACAATTATGTCTCTACCATTATCATCAAGGACAAAACACTTGAGAATTCTACCCAGAGACCCAAGATTGTCCTAAAAGGAATTGGATCTTCTTCCAAACCTACCTCTGAATGTAATGTTACAACTCATTGAGGTAAATTCACTTTGCAAGGTTCTCCAGCTAAAAACACTGCTTCCTTATCAACCAAGCCTAAGTATGACCTTGTAGAAAAATTAGGGAAGACACCCACACTTATTTCCATCCTTGAGCTTTTACGCATATCCCCCGTACATAAAGCTATTCTTGAAAAAATTTTGAGAGACACTTATGTCCCTACTGATCTAAACATGGACCAGTTTCAAGCCATGGTGGGATACCTTTCCATTCCACACTCCCTTAAAATCACAAAAGTTGATGATGCCTCCGTAAGTCAGCCACGTAATGCACCTTTACACATTGAAGCCTTCATACACAAACATCGAATAAAATGAGTCCTGATAGATGGAGGAGCGGGTCTAAACATTTGTACATTGAGCACTATTAAACAATTGGGATATTTAGATAAAGCTATGAATTCTAGAAACAAAATTACCATCAAGGCATATGATGATGAAGAGAGTTCATCCAAAGGCACAGTCACCTTGCCTCTCAGAGTTGGGCCAGTTACAAAGGATGTTGTTTGTCAAGTCCTAGACCTGGATCTCACATACAATATATTACTAGGACATCCTTGGATTCATGAAATGAGGGTAGTCCCATCTACATATCACCAATGCATTAAGTTTCCTCACAATGGAGTTGAAATAACAGCTAATGGTGATCCTAATCCATTCATATACTGCAATAACTTGAGACCAAAAATTGAGATGATCATTCTAAGTAATAGGGAAGTTGTCCCTTCTTCTACATACATTGATCCTGAATCATTAAAACCTTTGACATCAAAACAAGGTGAGCTTAAAGGGAAATTTCAGGACAAGGGCATGGGTGAATACACTTTGAATCAAACCATGTGCTTACAACAAGTTATGAGTTCACCAAAAGAATATGGATGACCACATCCTACTAAGCAGGTATCTATCATTATACTCAAATGGGATCCTACTATCTTTCAAAGATGGGGTGAACTGGAAGAAGAAGACTTATACAAAATGCTTTACAAAGACCCTGAAAATGATACACAAGATCACATCAGCCTACCATGTGAAAAATATGGCAAAGGGTTCAAGATCCTACAAAAATTTGGGTATGATGGCAAAAGTCCTCTTGGCTTAAGAAATGAAGGCATTATTGAACCTTTACAACCAGAATTGACATTAAAAAAGGAACGCTCGAAAGGACTTGGTTTCATGTCTTCCAAGGAAAAAATTCAAAAGATAGAAGAAGCATTACAAATCAAAGCTGCCAAAATTCAACAAGAGAATTGCTATTCCATAGGCTCCAATAAATGGGAATGGGATTCAGACAAATCCTCTAGTGACTATGAACTCACCGAGACATTTAGAGAACCAGGTGAACCCATGGAAGAGGAGGAATTTTATAGAAAATTCAAAGTTGGTCAAGAAACAACCCTTGAGGATCCCACATAGTCCTTGCCTCTAGGTTCTACATCGAAATCACAAAGAATGAGAACACCTATCCCGAAATGCACTACTAATGATGACAATTTGGATTAATTCACAATCGAGATGGATAAGGAGAGTGCCAACGATGACCTCGATAACTACCTCAACATACCTAAATATAACTGCATCTTCACTCTTAGCCCTGCTAACTTTGAAGACATGAAAGGCCTTCCCCTTGTTCACCACCAACTTATTGACTGGGACCATGAAGGACCTGCACAGTTCGACACATTCCAAAATGATGAAGCCTTTATTGACTATCTAGGCATATGAGGTGATCTTCCCCCTGGGGACCATAAGGCAAGATACACTATAGAACTCAATAGCGCGACATATTTTGGTGAGGGTGTTGGGCCTTCTAGTCACAAAAACATAAAAATAAAAACAAATCAAAGGTCTTATGGTGAAAACCACATTGTGGTGCTGTCTGACCCCAAAAAAGTAAAAAGAAAGGACGTATCTGAGGGTGAAAACCTCTTTGAGGCACCCGAGGATGGAAGGATTGACATTCTCCTAGCATCATATGAAGAAAAATCATCTGTGTTGGTAGAGGAGACCATCAAAACAAACATTGGTACAAAAGAAATTCCACATAACATATTCCTAGCTCAATCCTTGACAGAGACAGAAAGATCAAAGTTCATAAGTTTCTTCACAGACCGACAAATCAATTTTGCATGGTCATACACTAATATGCCTAGATTGGATCTGGATTTGGTAATGCATCATTTGATGATTAAACATGGGGCAAAACCAATGAAAAAAAAATTAAGAAAGATGCATCCACAAGTGGCATTATTAGTCAAAGTAGAGCTTGAAAAATTATTGGATGTCGGATTAATACGGCCAATTGATTATCATGAATGGATCTCCAACTTAGAGCCTATCAGTAAACCAGATTGTAGCATCAAAATATGTATAGATTTTAGAGACATCAACAAATCTTGTCCTAAGCATTGGAGAGCAACAAAAATGGCGAGTGCGGAGTGAAAAGGAGCGGGAATCTCAAATTTCAAATTGTGAAATGGCGGAATCCCTAGGAACAGTGGATTTCCTAGAGATTGTAGTTTTTCTAGGATCGGAACTGGCGATCAGGCAAGGGGTTAGGCTCCTCAAGGGTTAGAAGAGGACAAGGAAAAAGAAAATTTGGGAGAGGAAAAAGATTCGAACCCCAGGGACCCACATGACAAAGGTAAAGGAAAAAAATGGTCTTCACTCTTCGGAGTGAAACTGCTGGTTAAATCTGGGCTCTCGGAAGTAACAAACATTTCAGACCCTGCCTTTGGATAGTTTGTTATTTTTGTTCTAGACAAAGTGGTTGATATGACTGTTTCTGGCCTTTCTATGACATTAGTAGGATGATTCTCTGGCTTTAGGCCTAACATTGATGATGTTAGGAATTTCACAAGGAGAAAATGGCTTGTTAAAGGACAAGTGGAAGTTGCAGCGCTGCCCAGAGGGTTTTTTACCTTCTCTTTCAACTCTGAAGAAGACATGAATAAAGCTCTCTACGAAGGCCCTTGGATGTTTGGCAAGTCATCCCTGGCTCTTCAGAAATGGGCCCCAAATCTCGTCCTCAATGGATCCTTCTTTGTTTCTACACTAGTCTGGATGCGCCTCCTAGGTCTTCCGTTGGAACACTAGAATGAGGAAGTCTTCAAGGGTATTGTGAAATCCTTCAGAGAACTCTTGCCGATTGACCCAATGACGGTGGCTAAATCAAGGTTAGTCTTTGCTCGCATCTGCATAAATGTTAATTAAATGACAGATATGCCTCAATCCATAGACATCATTTCTAAACTTGGAAAATGGTCCCAAGCTATTGAATATGAATCTCTACCATTTGCTTGTTTCCATTGCAAAAAATTGAGGCATTGGGCTAAATCATGTCCACTCAAGAAAAACAAGGAAAACAAGATTGATAACAACAACAAGAACAAAAAGACTTGACAAATGATAAATAAAAAAGGAGACTCATCAACAATTGAGAGTAACCAAAATAAGGATATGATGGAACTTTTGAATGAAGCCAAGAGGAATGGGAGTAGTAGCAATAACCAACAAGATTGTGTTTGCTCCAATGACCAACTAGAGAGAACTAAAGAAGAAGAGCAAGGAACTGAGTTGAACAATAAAAGAAACCTAGAGGACTAGGAGACTAGATCTATTAGTTAGGAGAAGGAAGACTCCATTCTAGACCAGGTGGCTGGATCAGTGAGTCAAGAGAAGGAAGAGACCATTCCAAACCTATCTCTATCAAAACCGGCTGAGGAAAACTTTTATGAAGTTCAATTCCCTTCTAATACTGAGCCTTTACTTCTTTTAACCAATGGAAGCCCAAAGCCCAACCTCTGTAAAACCCCTTCTCACAGTGTGGATTTGCTAGATGGGAATCTCTGGATATTCAGATTGAGAGAAGGAAAATTGAATAAGGAGGAATTCAATGAAGGAATCTCAACTATAAGCAAGATCAAGAAAAAGGTAGATGTTGGAAGTCAGAACAAAAAGAAGGGTAGGCCATCCCTAAAACATCAAAGGGAACAGGAAAGCTAGAAGAATCGTGCTGATGGAACACAGTGTTCCATTGAGTCAGCCCTATCCCCAGTTAAAGTATGAAGATAATATCCTAGAATATTAGAGGGCTAAATGCCCCTCATAAGCAGGATGTGTTACAGAACATCATCAGAGATCATAAACCGGATATAGTCCTTGTTTAGGAAACCAAGATGTCTAAAGAAAAAGTTGAAAAGATTAGAATTTTCAAAGAAAATAGAGTCATAGGATCAAACTCGGAGGGAGCTTCTAGAGAAACTGTAATTTTTTGGAACCAAAAAACCATTACTGGAAAGGATATCATCTCAACTACTAATAGGATCTCTATTCAGCTTGAGCATATTAAGGACAACTTTGTCTGGGTGTTATCTAATGTCTATGCACCTAATACCAAATCCGAGAGAGCTAAATATTGGAAAAGCCTTGCAGCTAACAAACTCTAGTTTGCTGATCAAAGCTAGATTATTATGGGAGACTTCAATACCCTGCTCAAAGATGAAGAGAAGATGGGAGGTATCCCCTTACAACTTGATGGGAAACAAGACCTCATGGACTTCATTAATGACCAAGCTCTCATTGATGTGGATCTCCAGGGCATCAATTCACCTAGACCAATAGAAGAACCAGAGTTGATCTGATTCAAGTCAAGCTTGATAGATCTTTAATTTCTCCTGACTAGCTTTCTAAGTATAATTGCTCCCTTGCCTTTGTTATCAAAATTGGTTCAAACTATTACCCCATTTCCTTTATTGCCAACTCTTTTTTGGCAAAGAGAAACTTCCCTTTCAAATTTGAAAAAGCTTGGCTCTCCCATCCTTCTCTGGAAGCTTGCATTGCTGAATGGTGGAACTCTGAAGTGGAGGGCAAGGCTCTTTTTAGAATTGCCAAAAAGCTCAACATCATAAAAGACAAAATTAAATCCTGGAACAAAGAGTTTTTTGGGGACATATTCAAGAACAAAATTCAAGTCAAAGCTGAAATAAAGTATGTTAAGGATAGAATCCAAGAGGTGGGGTTAACCCAAGATCTTAGGGTGGCTGAAAAATGATCTTTTATCTAAATACCACTCTATCATTTCTAATGAAGAGACTTTCTGGAGACAAAGATCCAAAGCTTTGTTTCTGAAGGAAGGCGATAAAAATACCCACTTCTTTCACTTAACTGCTCTTAAGCATAGGGTAGCCAATAGAATATCTAGACTAAATTGCAATAAAGGCATCTTAACAGAGGACTGTGACATAAGGAAGGAAGCTCTCGAGCATTTCAGTACCCTGCTGGGTGATGTGGATATCCTGGATTTCAGCAAGCAAAACACCCTTTTACAAGCTATCCCTCCTATCCTATCGGAAGCTAACAACCACCTTTTATCCCATATCCCCTCTAATCTGGAAATCAGAAAGGTGGTGTTCTCCTTTCAGGGTGATAAATCCCCTGGTCTGGATGGCTTCCCCATGTTTTTCTTCCAAAATCTCTCACACATAGTGGAGGTTGACATATGCAATGGTGTGAAGGAATTCTTTGGCTCTAGAAGACTCTTAAAAGAACTGAACGCTACCTTCATTTTCCTAATCCCAAAGATCCCTAGAGCTGACTCTCTTAACAAGTTTAGACCCATCAGCTTGTGTAACTCTATCTACAAGATCTTATCTAAGGTTCTGACTTCTAGGTTATTGGAAATTCTACCAAGGATTATATCTGTCTAATAGAATGGCTGTCCCTGGAAGACAGATTTTGGACTCCATCATTTCCGTTCATGAAAACATCCACTCCCTGAAAGTGTCGAATAACCAGGGATTCTTCTTAAAGTTAGACATGGCTAAAGCTTTTGATAGAGTGAACTGGCATTTTCTCCTTAGGATCATGAAAGTATTTGGTTTTAGTGACAAAGTTATTCAACTCTTCTCTCAACTAATGGAAACTTCCTCCTTTGCTATTATTGTCAATGGCTCCCCATCCAGTTTCTTCAAAAGCTCTAGAGGTCTCAGACAGGGGGACCCCATATCCCCTATCCTGTTCACTATTCTTGTTGAATGCCTGGGAAGATTCATCTTTAAAAATGTGGAAGATGTCAATCTTAAGGGCCTAAAACCTTCTTCTTCTAATGTTGTCTACTCTCATGAACAATTCCTTGATGAATCTATCACTATGGGGGAAGCCACCATAATGGAAGCTAAAAATATGAAGATTATTCTGAATACCTATGAATCTGCCTCTGGCCAAAAAATCAACTAGGATAAAAGCTCTTTATTTTTCATCAATACCCCGGTTCAAAGGCAAATAAGGATTGGCAGGATTCTTGGCTGCAACATCTCTAAGTTTCCCTCTACCTATTTGGGGCTTCCTCTATGTCTCAAGCCTAAGGATTCCTTCTGGAACAAGCTAATTGATAGAATTAACTTGAAACTTGCTAGCTGGAAAGGGGCTGTCCTAAGTCAAGTAGAAAAATCACTCTGCTCAAAGTCACTCTCCAAAATCTTCCTATGTATGCTCTTAGCTTGTTCAAAATCCCCTCAAAGTTTGCAGAAGCCATTGAAAAAATCCAAAAAAAGTTTCTTTGGTCGGGAGTGGAAGCTAAAAACAGAATTCCCCTTATTGCCTGGAATAAAATTTGCTCCCCTAAGGCCTCTGGTGGGCTGGGCTTAAGGAATATTGGTTCTATGAATAAAGCTTTATTATCCAAACAAATATGGAGATTCGAAGGGGAGGAAAGAGAATGGAACTCTATCTAGAATAATAGTATCTCTATATGCAACCTTTTGAGGAAGAATTCTTTGAAAAATCTTTTAATGTTGAAGGATCTGCCATATGGAATGTTGTGCAATCAGCTAAAAGTTGGGCTGCTGCTGGCAGAACTTGGAACCTTGGAGATGGGAGGAGAATAAGATTTTGGGAAGATAGATGGATCCTGGATAAACCTCTGGAGAAAATCCCAATCCTTAAAGATTGGAAAGACCGATTCAAAAGAAGGTATGGAGAAATGGTAAGAGATTATTGGAGAAATGGGAAATGGATTGACTTTAGCCAGTAGTGTTCGGGACTCAAGTTCCTTCAAATAGCTCTCTCTACCAAAATCCCTAGAGACAACAAAGATGACAGATTGATATGAAGGGAAACTCTAGATAGGAAATACTTTGTTTCCTCTGTTGTGGCTATTCACAATGTCTCGGTGGAAGAAATTCCCATCTGGGCTAAAGTCTAGAACAAGAAGTTAGTTCCTAAGGTCAATATCTTCTTCTGGATTTCCATCCAAAATAAGGTATTAACCCTCGACAATCTTCACAAAAGAGGTATTATTTTTCCTAACAGGTGTTTTCTTTGCTACGGGGAAGAAGAGACAGCTTGTCATATTCTCAATCAATGCACCTTTAGCCAGGATATCTGGAAAATCATCCTTTCTAGGTGGAACCTGAGTTGGGTCTTCCTGAACTCTCTTGGTGACACCTAGCTTCAATGGCATTGCCCTAATTCTAATCCTAAAATTGTAGAGACCTGGAAACTTACTCTACCGATTGTTATCTGGAATATCTGGAAAGAGTGCAACAATAGGATTTTTAGGGATAAAAGGCCTTCTCCTGAAGTGGTTGCAGATAAAATCTTTAGGAGTATCTTTGAAAGCCTCTACTACACTGATCAGGGACCTGTTGCTAAAGATGATTTTAAAGATAGGTGGATCCTTTCTACCATTACTACTAGCAAGGAGACTGGAAGAGAAGGTCTAGTCTAGTGTTTTCCCCCGCAGGGATGGATTAAGGCTAACTTTGATGGGGCCTCTAAAGGGAATCTGGGTAAAGCTAGATATGGGGGCATTGTCAGGAATTTTGCTGGAAGTTGTCTTAAGGCAGTAGCTGGTCCTCTAGGGAATCAAACTAGCCATTTTGCTGAAGCCTCTGCAGCCTTGAATACCTTAATTATAGCCAAAAATCTAAATTATGATAAAATATGGCTTGAGGGAGATTTACTCAATATCATAAAGTGCCTAAAGGGGGAATCAGAGCCTTCCTGGTCTATTGAAAATATCATCATGAAAGCTAGGGAGATCATTGCTAGTTTCAAAGAAATCATTATTCAACATGCCTTCAGAGAACAAAATAACGTGGCAGATTGCTTAGCGAATACTAGAGTTAACTCTGACTCCCAAATGATTTGGCATGAGGAGGATCTCAATTTAAATATCAAAGAGTTCATTAGAAAGGACTGTTATACGGGGAGAGAAGAATAATTTAATCATGACAAGTAAAAAGCATCATTTATGCCTTGCTGGAAAGGCCATCATTACTTGGCACCATGGTAGATCTTCTATTAACTCTAAAAAAGTGATGCATGCTTTGTGGGTTACCCAGTTAGAAAAGTTGAGCAACATCGGAAAAGAGGGTGATATCTTGTAGAGAAATAGAGCAGACAGCCTGTATCCGAAGATGGGAGGATACCTAAGGCGGGAAGAACCAGATAATACGTTGACCTGAAAAGTGATGCCAAAAGTCTGGGCAAAATTGGAGAAGGGCTCTCTTACCAGCTTCATGGAGAAACTTGAGGACTATGACAAAGGTAGGGTTAACTTAGCCATTTCCAAGATTTCTAAAAACTAGTCTAATGGCTCTTTTAAACTTTATGGAGTTAAGTTTAAGCTAGACGCTAGGCTCATTTCCACTATGACTGGAATGTCCCATTCTGGGCTTAATTTCTTTTGAGACCTTAAGGTCTCCAACAACGTGGTTAACCTATTCCCGTGAAAAGAGAAAGAGAGAGATAAAATTGACAAGGCTATTGGGGGCTACTACGAAGTTGCAAACATCAAGAAGTTGTGGGGCTGGGTTCTGAATGCAATTATGGAGTACATCATGGTTGAAGGTCATTTTTCCAGGGCCCACACCTACCACTTCATGCTCTTAAACCATTTCAAACATGACAAAAAAGGTGTCCCTGCCCTACTACCTCTTTCGGTCCCTCTCCAGGTCCCTTAACAAACACAAGACTAGCCCTTCCAGCTCGATTCTCCACTGTGGGCTTCTGTTGCTCATCTATGAGCATTGCAAAACCCTCACTCTGCTAGAGAATAAGAGAATTTTTGCCTCTCCGGGCAAGAGAAAGATGGAAGAGGGAGAAACTAGCAAGGAGAAGTCATCCTCTAGCAAAAAAAGGAAAAGCATCCCTAGGTTGGAAATAGAGGACATTGTTAAGGAAAGCAGTGAAATGGAGATAGATGACTCCAACAGTGAAGATAGTTGGAAAGACGAGGAGCTGGGTAATGAGGAAGAAAGCGACAATAATGAGCCTAGTCAAGAAAGCCCTACCCTCAGTGAATACCTTGGTAAGGACAACAACCATCTGATGGAAGAAGCAGAACCCAAGGATAACGAGGAAACCAGAGTGAATTCTGAGAAGGAAATGAACAAAGACTCTAAGAAGGACCTGACTAAGGATAGGGATAGCGAGGACAAGGAAAGTTCTAGTAAAGGGCTTATCCTGGATAACCTCAAGAAGCTCTCTGAGGCCAGAATGGATTTTGATAGATGGACCTACGAGACCCTGAAAAACCTGGATAAGAAAGGGATTAAAACAGATGAAAAGAGGGAGGATGAAAACAAAGAGTAGATTAATTGGAAGCAGGAAATGGAGAATAAGGTAAAATCATTGGAAGAGGGAAAAGAAGCGATGAAAAATCTGATGGGAGTTATCCCAAGTATCCTCTCTGTTGTCATTAAAAACCTGGAGGACATTGCCAAGGTCATTTATCATACCTGCACTCCTAAACCGATCGTGGATCTTGACCTGGAGGAAGAGACCATCCAGACTGGAAGCAGTGATGCTAATCCAATGGGCGGTACTGCGAAGAGAACAAGGGCTAGTATCAAGAAAGCTATGGCTGCTTCAGCAAAGGATCCCCCTAACTTCAAAGACAACATCAAAGAGTTGTATGATATCAGCAACACCCTGGCTAAAGCCCTAGAAAAAATCTGAATGCTGGAAGGCCTGTTGGCTTTTTGGGGCTTTTTTGGGTTTTCTTCGATTTTTTGCTGGTTTTTTGTGGTTTCTGTTCTTTTCTATTTCTTGTAGCTTTGTTGTTTAAGTTCTTCTTGTAAAAGGTTTTTGGGCCCCTTCAAAACCTGCTTTTTCCTTAATAAAAAAAACAAAGCTTGTCCTGAGGATGACTTTCCATTACCAAATATTGACTTGATCATATATCTCACAGCAGGTCATGTGATGTTATCTTTGATGGATGGATTCTCTGGTTATAATTAAATAAAAATCGCATCTGAGGATCAACACAAAACAACATTCACTTGTCCTTGGGGAACTTTCTACTGGAATGTCATGCCCTTTGGGCTAAAGAATGCAGGCGCTACATATCAAAGAGCCATGACTACTATCTTTCATGATCTCATGCACGTTACTGTGGAAGATTATGTTGACAACCTCTTGGGAAAATAAATAGATAGAGATACACATTTGGACATACTTTCAATCATTTTTGATCGGTTGGAAAAATATAAAGTAAGATTAAACCCCAAGAAATGTGTCTTTGGAGTAACCTTCGGGAAGCTCCTGGGATTCATTGTCTCAAAAAGAGAAATTGAAGCTGATCTAGCAAAAGTCAAGGCCATCCTAGAGATGCAACCACCAAGAAATATCAGTCAACTTCGATCTTTGTAAGGGAGACTCTAGTCCATACGGAGATTCATAGCACAACTTGCAAATAAATGTAATCCTTTTTAGCACCTGCTACACAAAAACATCAAATTCAAATGGGACCATAACTATCAGCAGGATTTACAGATACTCAAAGATTACCTTCTGAATCTGCCAGTATTGATACCACCAATTCTACATCAACCTCTATTACTATACATATCAGCTACTTCAACAACACTGGGGGCACTCTTAGCACAACAGGTTGTTGAGGGCAAAGAAAAGGCAGTCTACTACATCAATCGCACATTGGTGGGTTATGAGCTAAACTACACACCAATTGAGCGAGCATGTCTCATTGTGGTCTTTGCTTCACAGAAATTATGACATTACATGCTAACTCATAAAACTAAGTTGGTCGCAAGGATCAATCCATTGAAATACCTTCTCAATAAGGCAACACTTACTAGTCAACTAGCCAAATGGGTGATGCTCCTGAGTGAATTCGACGTTGAGTATGTGGATAGAAAAGAAATAAAAGGACAAGCTATCACAGATCTGTTAGTAGATGCTCCCATGATAGATGATGTTCCTCTAACTTTAGAATTTTCAGATAATCCATCTTAACAATGTCACACAAAAAGCCTTGGCAGCTATACTTTGACGGCTCATACACACAACATGGTGCAGGAGCTGGCATCCTCTTCATAACTCCTCAAGGGGATTCCATACCAAAATCATATCGATTATCATTTCCTTGAACTAATAAATAGTAGAATACGAGGCATTAACAACTGGATTATGGATTGCAGTTCAGTGGAAGATCTAGGAACTTCATGTTTTGGGGGACTCTCAACTTGTAATTTGTCAAGCAACTAATGACTACCAAACAAAGGATGAGAAATTAATGCCTTAAAAAAGAATGGTGGATGACCTGAAACAACATTTCATGAAGATAGACTTTGAGCAAATACGAAGAGAGAAGAATCGAGCCGCGGATGCCATGGCTACAATTGCTTCACTAATCGATCTACCACAGAATGAAACCCGCTATGAGTTCTTGGTGGATAACTTGTTGGTTCCCTCATATGAGATCACTCCTACTGAAATGATATGTGTCGTAGGTCCTGGTTCCCATTTATATGGTTCCATTTTCACATACCTTCATGACAATACTCTGCCTCCTAACTTATCCAATAACCAACATCGCACTTTCATTTGCCAATCTTCTCGATACGTCAGTTTAGCCAATATCCTATACCGTCAAGGTCTAGATGGCACTCTTCTTAGATGTTTAGAAAGGGACGAAGCTCAGATTGCGTTACATGAAGTTCGTGAAGGGATATGTGGTCCACATTCTAGTGGTCCTACCTTAACCAAAAAACTCATCAGGACTGGATATTACTGGCCAAATATGGAAAAAGACTCATATTAGTTTGTCAAGAAATGTAAGCAGTGTCAACTTCATGGAGACCTCATTCATGCACCAGCACAAGAACTTCAACCAATTATGACTCCTTGGCCCTTTTTTCAGTGGGGACTCGATCTCATAGGCAAGATTCATCCTCCTTCCTCCAATGGTCATAAATTCATCATCACTGCTACAGAATATTTCACAAAATGGATCAAAGTTGTGCCTCTTACACAAGTCACTGGAAAACAAATTGCTACATTCATTCTCAACTATATCATTTGTCGATACGGTATTCTTGTTTCCATCATCACCGATAATGGGCATCCCTTCAAAAATCAGGATGTTTGTGAACTCTGTGATCACTTCCATATTACTCATTGTTTCTCCACACCTTACCCAAGGCAACGGTCAAGATGAGGCATCTAATAAAACAATCTTTAAAAAGACAGTCGACGACGCTGGCTACAATTGGCATATCCAACTTAATCTTATACTTTGGGCTTACCACACAAGCGTCCACACACCTACAGGAGCTACACCTTATTCACTTGTCTATGACACTAAAGCTATCTTGCCTATCAAGGTCAAATTACCCTCTTTACGAGTCTCTTTGTAAAACATTATCAGTGATGAAGACTACAGGGTCTCTCACTTACAAGAACTTGAATTATTGGATGAACGAAAACAAACTACTTTTAATCATCTCAAGGCTTATCAACAATGAATGAGTCGTAGCTACAATCATAAAGTCAAGCCTCACACATTTGAGGTAGGTGACTTGGTTCTCAGAGAAAATCCTAAAAATTAGCAAGACAGAGAGAAGAAGGGCAAGTTTGAACCAAATTGGCTTGGTCCTTACATTATTACAACAACCTATGGATCTGGTGCATATAAGCTCTCAACCACATAGGGTGAACCTTTGGAGGATCCTACCAACAACATGCACCTTCACAAGTTTTACACATAGCTCTTTAGAGTATCCTAATTCAAAAATTAAAAAATTAAAAAATACAAAAAAAAATAAATAAATAAATAAATAAAAAATACAAATTTTTTTTTTTTAAAAAATAAAAAAATTGAAAAATAAAAAAAGTAAAGAATTTTTTTTCATCCAACGATGAAAACCACTTCGGTGGTGCCCTGAGAAAGTACCATGGTGAAAACTGGGTCACCAGTGCCATGCGTAGAGACATTGCTCCTCATTCCTTCAGGATTCAGTCTCATCCTTTCACATTGCACACACTCACAACCTCTTCATTCATAATAAACTTACCAATTCCCATCATGGCTTGTTATTGATCTACCCAAGATTGGTTAGCCATTCATAATAACCCCCTTTTCACACTTTCCATCCATAATAAATTAGACCCTATCTATGGCTAAGGCTAATCCTAAGTCTAGTGATGGGTGTGGAACTGAGAGCATCACATGTTTCGAGGAGTACAGTTTCTTCCACTTTCCTTCAGTCTTTCAGTGCACAATCCATAATAAAGAAACACTTGCATCGCCAGATCCGCAATAAAGTTATGTCTTCTCCACAATAAAGTATCAGTTTCATGGATTCAATCAGTTTCAGATGAGACACAGTAGCAACAATGGGCTTCAACAAATCAAATCTTTCAACAGACTCAGACAACATATGGTTCAGTGCTATCTATCCTTTTTGTGAAAGTAAACATTGTGACCATAATCATATAAGACTTATACAAGTGACAAGAGAAACTAAACTTGAGGACTATAGTGGATGTTGGTGTCGAGCCTTGGTTTTCTTTTGATTTTTATCTTTCTGGTGACATGTCTTTTAGCTTTTCTGGGATGTCTTTGACTATAGATTCTATCTCCAGGATGTCTTTGACTAGAAAGGCGAGGATGGGGTATCGTCACCTATTTTCTTTGTTGTATGTGGATTGTCTCTTAGTAATGCTATGACTTTTTCAAGGATATGAGGACACTGTGAGTCTAGTGTAAACTGAGGCATTCCTTGTTTGCGACTATCTGATCTCCATGCAAATAGGTACAATGACTTTCTAGGTCGAACATATATCTAGATTGTCATAACCTATTTGCCATAATAAATCTCAATGATGATAACACACAAAAAGCTCTTTCACTTCCATATCTTCTATCTTTCATCCCTCTTTCTTGATTGAATTCCATCATCCTTCCTGAGTCCGTGTAGCCTGCTATCACATGACTGAGTATAATGACACACCATAAACATTTGCATTTTATGTAGCTGCACCTACATTACCACATATTAAGCATTTCATACATACATATAGATATCACAATTCCATCACATCCTGCACACAACACATATTAGCACATTTTTACATTTGCATTATCATATTCATTTGCATTTCATACATTCACATTTGCATTGGCATAACATATTAAAAACAAAAAAGAACAAAAATATTGCATTTCATCATATACATATTTGCATCCATATCATAGCCATCAAATAGAAACATACATCATCAAACATATAGAAGCATCACATAGGTACACATGCATATAGCTGCCACAAAGATGAAACATCTCATATATATATATAATCATAAGTGTCATAATACAATGATGTCAAAATCATATGGCTACAAAATCACCCAAAGGTGTCATCATACAAAATGGTACTATAGACACCCAAAATTGTCCAATCTAATTAAATAAATATTTTTATTTATTTAATTACTTTAGCCTAATTCTTCTATTAATTAAATAAATCTTTATTTATTTAATTAATTCATTTATCCTCTTCTAGCCTTATTTCTCATTTAAATAAATACATTTATTTATTTAAATTATCCTTTTCCTAAATTAAATAAATATCTTATTTATTTAATTGATCCCACTTCTTCTATTAATTAAATAAATCTTTATTTATTTAATTAATTCATTAGCCTTTTCTACCTATGACACATGTCATTCATCTCTTAATTCATACACTACCTACCCCTTTCATTATTTTATTATTTCTTTTACCTACCCTCTAATCATAGCCGACCTCCTTTTACACCTCTCAATCTTATCCCTCCATTTCATATAGTGTCTTCTATATAAGGAGATACTTCCTTCATTATCAAACCCTAACTACTTGATCAATTGACTACACTATGCTTTTGAGCATATGCGATCCTACTTGCAACCACATTCCGTTCTTTGTTGAGCTCTTGTGCACATAAAATCTGAGAGCAAATATATCAAGCAAGATCAATGGAGATAGGAAGAATGGAGATCCAAACCCTATTGGACATGTGATGGTATAATCTTTGTGATTTCATTTGATTTGCATTGTCTTAGGTAATCTTCATATGTTATGGTGGATCTTTGTTGTTGTTAGGCTAGGGTTTTGTGGTTGAATTCATTTAGCCTTTCAATATCGTTATTATTGCTATCCTACTTTCACTTCTTTTCACAATCATAAGCCTACATTACTCATCCACATGTTCCACACATCCATTCCCTTTTGGCGATACATCATGGACCTTTAATGGAGCTTCCTCAAGGGACTTTGTTATCAAGGATGCCCAAACTTCTTTAGGTGACATGCATACGGGCCTGTGTAGTCCACACACTAGTAATTCTATCTCAATTCCTTTATCAAGGAAGACAGTCACTCAAGCTACACATCATTCAGCCAAGGAACAATGCAGCTACAATCATAAAGTCAAGCCTCGTACATTTGAGGTAAGGGACTTAGTTCTTAGAGAAAATCCCAAAAATCAGCAAGACAGAGAGAAGAAGGGCAAGTTCAAACCAAATTGGCTTGGTCCTTACATCATTACAGCAGCATATGGATTTGGGGCATATCAGCTCTCAACTACAGAAGGTGAACCTTTGGAGGATCTTATCAACAACATGCACCTTCGTAGCTTTTACACATAACTCTTCAGAGTATCCTAATTCAAAAAATACAAAAAAATCAAAAATTTCAAAAATACAAAAAAATAAAAAAAAATCAAAAATACAAAAAAAAATTATAAAACAAAAAAAATCGTTACTTGGTGAAAACCTGGCAAACAGGCGCCTTGTGACACAAAAAACATTGAAAAATCAAAAAAGTAAAGCAGAAAAAAACATTTTGTCCAATGGTGAAAACCACTTCGGTGGTACCCTAGGCAAGTACCATGGTGAAAATCAGGTCACCGGCGCCATGCGTAGAGACATTGCTCCTCCCTCCTTCAGGATTCCATTTCATCCTTCACTTTGTACACACTCACAACCTATTCGTTCATAATAAACTTACCCATTCCCATCATGGCTTGTTCTTGATCTACCCAAGATTGGTTCGCCATTCATAATAAACCTCCCTTTTCACCCCTTTCCATCCATAATAAATCAGATCCTATCTGTGGCTAAGGCAAATCCTACGTCTAGTGATGGGTGTGGAACTGAGAACATCACATGTTTTGAGGAGTACAGTTTCTTCCACTTTTTCTTCAGTCTATCCGTGCACAATCCGCAATAAAGAAGCATTTACATCATAGATCCGCAATAAAGTTCCATCTTCTCTGCAATAAAGTATCAGTTTCATGGATTCAGTCAGTTTCAGATGAGACATAGCAGCAACAATGGGCTTCAACAAATCAAATCTTTCAATAGACTTAGACAACATATGGTTCAGTGCTATCTATCCTTTCAGTGAAAGTAAACACTGTGACCACAATCAAATAAGACTTATATAAGTGACAAGAGACACTAAACTTGAGGACTATAGTGGATGTTGGTGTCAAGTCTTAGTTTTCTTTTGATTTTATCTTTCTGGTGACATGTCTTTTAGCTTTTCTAGGATATCTCTGACTAGAGATTCTATCTCCAGGATGTCTTTGACTAGAAAGGCAAGGATGGGGTATCGTCACCTATTTTCTTTTGTTGTCTGTGGATTGTCTCCTAGTAATGCTCTGACTTGTCCAAGGATATGAGGACACTGTGAGTCTAGTATGAACTGGGGAATTCCTTGTTTGTGACTGTCTTATCTCCATGCAAACAGGTACAATGACTTTCTGGGTCAAACATATGCCTTGATTGTCATAACCTACTTGCCATAATAAAGCTCAATGATGATAACGCACAAGAAGCTCTTTCACTTTCATATCTTCTATCTTTCATCCCCCTTTCTTGATTGACTTCCATCATCCTTCTCAAGTCCGCATAGCCTGCTATCACATGACTGAGTATAATGACATCCCAAAAACATTTGCATTTCATGTAGTTGCACCTGCATTACCTCATATTAAGCAGTTCATAAATACATATAGATATCACAATTGCATCACATCCTACACACAACACATGTTAGCACATTTTACAATCTCATCATGTAAATAGTCATTTGCATTATCATATTCATCTGCATTCCATACATTCACAATTGCATTTGCATAACATATAAAACATAAAAGAAAAAATATATTGCATTGCATCATATACATATTTGCATCCATATCATAAGCATCACATAAGAACATCTCATCACATAGGTACACATGCATATAGCTGCCGCAAAGATGAATCATCTCATATATATATATATAAAGTGTCATGATACAATGATGTCAAAATCATATGGCTAAAATCACCCGCAGGTGTCTACATCATCATACAAAATGGTACAATACTGATACATAGGGAGCCCTCTATGGCTATGATGAACTCCCTCCCTTAGAGCCGGCTGGCCTTGACGGAGTCTGAGCCCTAGAAGGACCCACCCCAAGATCATCTCTCCTGGCCCCTGTGTCCTCTACAACCACCCCTCATGTCACCCTATCCGGACAGAGGAACCCACTGATAACTCTTGCCAACACTATTGGTAGTGCTAATCCTGTCCATGTCATGGTATCCCATGCCACATGTCCAGCCCTCATCTCTAGTCCTGGATCCTGAAACACTCATCTTAGGGCCTCCCTATCTCCAGCTCAATTGTACAGAATTAGCTCCCCATTGATCAGTATCCACAGAATCCTGTATACATCCTCTAAGGTGACTGTCATCTCACCCATCGACAAATGGAACGTACACATCTCTGAGTGCCATCTCTCAGCTAAAGCAGTCAGCAACCCCATGTTCGCCCAAAATTTAGGCACATACAAAATATGTCTCAGACCCATAGCCTCAATCACAACTTGGTCCTCGGCTATCAACTTAGGTCACAACCTCTGAGTCGATGGGAATCTCTCCCGTGACTCCAGCATAGGCAAATACTCCTGCAGTCAAGCAAATCAATCATGTCAGTCATCGTGGCATTCACTGTTCATCACAAAATGCTACTTTTTATCTAAGTGCATATGGCATTCTATCCCAGTGACACTCACTATTCATCACAAAGTGTTGCTATCTATCCTAGTGACACTCATTGTTCATCACAAAGTGTTGCTATTTATCCTAGTGGTACTCCCTATTCATCACAAAGTACTACGTGTGTGACACTCCCTGGTCATCACAAAGTGTTGCTCACATTTGCACTCCCTGTTCATCACAAAGTGTTGCTCATATTTTAGTACTCCCTGTTCATCATAAAGTACTATGTCTTGGTACTCACTGTTCATCACAAAGTGCCTTGATCTATCCTATCCTAGGGCCTCTGCTTGAGTGAATCCTCTTGAGAAGTTTCCTAATTGGCAACGTATGTTCTATCACAGAATTGTCAATCCTAGCCCTATTTGTTATCCTAGTCTTCCCTAGAGGACCTACTTGAGTGTATCCTCTCAGCAGCTTATCCAATCGATAGCGTATGTTCATCACAGAACTGCCGATTTGACCAAGAAGACACAAATTCACATTTTTGGACACAAACACACTTACCTGACATAAACGCGCTTGAAGACTACATAGACACGCTTGTTTTACATAGATGCACATGAAAGACACAGATGTGCCTATGCTCTGCATAGATACACCTGGGTGACACAGACATGCCTTCTTGGCATAAACGTGCCTACACATCACAGACACGGCCGCATTTGGCACAAATGCGTTTTCCATCATAGACGTGCCTGGCACCAACACAGACGTGCCTCGCCAACATAGACGCTCCTGGCACCAACGCAGATGCACCTAGACATTTTTTGACATTTTTGGACCCTAACTTAAAGTGCATTTATTTCCCTAGCTACCATGCATTAATGACAACAATAAATGCATCAAAGTACAAGGAGGTTTTGCGGTACTTACCAGCTCTCCTGCCTCTGCTGGCCTCTGGAATCGGTGAACACGGTCGAATCTATGAACAAAGGCCATCCCTGCTAACTACTGCTGC
Organism: Cryptomeria japonica; assembly: GCF_030272615.1. Lineage (NCBI taxonomy): Eukaryota > Viridiplantae > Streptophyta > Pinopsida > Cupressales > Cupressaceae > Cryptomeria > Cryptomeria japonica. Next base: position 292,280,313 of record NC_081413.1, read on the forward strand.
TCTTTTCTTGCTCTGCAATCTGATCTCTTGGATGTGTAGATGACAATGAGGATGTATTTCCCCCATGGTCTATCTTATAGACTACCCTAGCCCTAGCCCTCGTCTCCCGAGTCAGTCTTCTTTATCCCATGACTTTGTCACTTTATCTGGTCAGTCCATTCTAGCCTTTCTTTCTTATCGAGAGATTGTCTGCAATCTTTTCAGACATTTTCATCCAATCTCTCGAGGGGGCATATCATTCCAATCTTGGGGCAACTTTGTATCAATTCATATTATCTTCTTTGAAACAACGCGACAAGCCGCATTGTCTCAAAGAGGGGCAAAATGTAGACACCCAAAATTGTCCAGTCTAATTAAATAAATATTTTTATTTATTTAATTACTTTAGCCTAATTCTTCTATTAATTAAATAAATCTTCATTTATTTAATTAATTCATTTATCCTCTTCTAGCCTTATTTCTCATTTAAATAAATACATTTATTTATTTAAATTATCCTTTTCCTAAATTAAATAAATATCTTATTTATTTAATTGATCCCACTTCTTCTATTAATTAAATAAATCTTTATTTATTTAATTAATTCATTAGCCTTTTCTACCTATGACACATGTCATTCATCTCTTAATTCATACACTACCTACCCCTTTCATTATTTTATTATTTCTTTCACCTACCCTCTAATCATAACCGACCTCCTTTTACACCTCTCAATCTTATCCCTCCATTTCATATAGTGTCTTCTATATAAGGAGATACTTCCTTCATTATCAAACCCTAACTACTTGATCAATTGACTATACTACGCTTTTGAGCATATGCGATCCTACTTGCAACCACATTCCATTCTTTGTTGAGCTCTTGTGCACATAAAATCTGAGAGCAAATATATCAAGCAAGATCAATGGAGATAGGAAGAATGGAGATCCAAACCCTATTGGACATGTGATGGTATAATCTTTGTGATTTCATTTGATTTGCATTGTCTTAGGTAATCTTCATATGTTATGGTGGATCTTTGTTGTTGTTAGGCTAGGGTTTTGTGGTTGAATTCATTTAGCCTTTCAATATTGTTATTATTGTTATCCATTTTCACCATATACAGGTACAAAACTGATACATAGGGAGTCCTCTAAGGCTATGATGAACTCCCTCCCTCGGAGCCACCTGGCCTCAACGGAGTCTAGGCCCTGGAAGGACGCACCACAGGATCATCTCTCATGTCCCCTCTGTCTAGTGGTGGTGGAGGACCCATGACCCCACTGCTCGACATCTATCTCTTGTCTCTCCCTCCAGTGGTCATCATCATCCACGATGGTCTCCAAAAGCTCCTAGCCCACTGATCTGGTGGCACTACTCCATAGTATAGGTCTCTCCAGTAGCCTATCTCCTCCCCAACTTGCCGAACATAGGTGAATCTAGCTCCTGTGTCCTCTGTCGCCTGCCTCACTACCCTTAGTGTTGTCTCAGCCTCTATGTAATGTTGGATAGCCTAAGCTCTCTCCCACTCAGTGTCCCTCAGCTGTCTCCTGAGCCTATCCCTCTCCTTCTCAAGATCCTAGATCTTATCTGCCTATCCCTGGTAGATCTCCCTCAAGGATAGTAGCTCATCCTTGCCCATCCCACAGCCAACCCTCATGTCACCCTATCCAAACATGGGAATCCACTAATCACTCATACCAGTACTGCTGGTAGTGCTAATCATGTCTGTGTCATGGTATCCCAAGCTATGTGTCCATCCATCATCTCCAATCCCAGATCCTGGAACACTCATCTCAGGGCATCCCTATGTCCATCTTGATCATAGGGAATCAAATCCCCATCGATTAGTATCCGCAGTATCCTGTACACATCCTCTAAGGTGACTGTCATCTCACCCATCAACAAATGGAAAGTTTTAGTCTCTGAGTGCCATCTCTGAGCTAGCGTAGTCAGCAACTCCATGTTCTCTTGAAACTCAGGCACATACAGAATGAATCAGAAGCCCATAACCTCAATAGCTACTCTATCCTCAAATGTCATCTCTGGTCGTAAGCTCTGATTCGATGGGAATCTCTCTCGTGACTCCAGCATAGGTAGGTACTCCTATAGTCAAACAAATCAGCTCTGTCAATCAAAGTGGCATTCACTGTTCATCACAAAATGCTACTTTTTATCCTAGTGCTTATATCTATCATATGGCACTCTATCCTAGTGCCACTCACTGTTCATCAAAAAGTGTTGTTGTTTATCCTACTGGTACTCCCTGTTCATCACAAAGTACTACGCATTTTTGCACTCCCTGTTCATCACAAAGTGTTGCCCATATTTACACTCACTGTTCATCACAAAGTGTTCCTCTTCTTGGTACTCCCTGTTCATCACAAATTACTATGTCTTGGTACTCCCTATTCATCACAAAGTGCCTCGATCTATCCTATCCTAGGGCCTCTACTTGAGTGTATCCTCTTGAGTAGTTTCCTAATTGGTAATGTATGTTCTATCACAAAATTGTCAATCCTAGCCCTATTTGCTATCCTAGTCTTCCCTAGAGGACCTGCTTGAGTGTATCCTCTCAACAATTTATCCAATCGACAGTGTATGTTCATCACAGAACTGCCGATTTGACCTAGAAAACACAAACGCGCCTTCATGATATCAACGCACTTACATATTGCACAAACGCGCCTGCTCTGCACAAACACACCTGAAATGCACAGACGTGCCTATGCTCTGCACAGATGCGCCTGCTATGCGTAAATGTGCCCACATAGCATAGATGCACCTACACAACACAGACGTGCTCACATTTGACATAGATACCTTTTCCTTCATAGATGTGCCTGACACAAACACAGACACACCTAGCCAACCCAGACATGCCTGGCACTAGCACAGACGCGCCTCGGTATTTTTTTGACCTTGTTTGACATAATGTAAAATGCATTAAATGTGCTACCTAACATGCATTAATGACAACATTTATTGCGACAAAGTACAATGAGGTTTTGTGTACTTATCGGCTCTCCTGCATCTGCTAGCCTCTGAAATCGGCGAACGCGATCGAATCTGTGAACCAATGCCATCGTTGTTGACTGCTGCTGCTCTATTCTCTCTCTACACTCTAATCTCTTAGATGTGTGCATGACAATGAGGATGTCAACCCCTCGTGGTCTATCTTATAGACTGCCCTAGCCCTAGCCCTAGCCCTCATTTCCCGAGTCAGTCTTCTTTATCCTGTGACTTTGTCACTCCATCCTATCTTGTCAATCCTTTCTCGCCTTTCTTTCTTATCGAGAGATTTTCTACGATCTTTTCAGACATTTTCATCCAATCTCTCAAGGGGGCATATCATTCCCATCTTGGGGCAACTTTGTATCAGTTCATATTATCTTATTTGAAACAACGCGACAAGCTGCATTGTCTCAAAGAGGGGCAAAATGTAGACACCTAAAATTGTCCAGTCTATTTAAATAAATATCTTTATTTATTTAATTACTTTATCCTAATTCTTCTATTAATTAAATAAATCTTCATTTATTTAATTCATTCATTTATCCTCTTCTAGCCTTATTTCTCATTTAAATAAATACATTTATTTATTTAAGTTATCCTTTTCCTAAATTAAATAAATATTTTATTTATTTAATTTGATCCCACTTCTTCTATTAATTAAATAAATCTTTATTTATTTAATTAATTTATTAACCTTTTCTACCTATGACACATGTCATTCATCTCTTAATTCATACACTACCTACCCTCTCATTATTTTATTATTTCTTTTACCTACCCTCTAATCATAGCTAACCATTTATCTCTTACACCTCTCAATCTTATCCATCCATTTCTTATAGTGTCTTCTATATAAGGAGATGCTTCCTTTATTTATCAACCCACTGGACATATACATTCTAATCAAGCATCCTAGCATTCAATCTTTCATATGCAATCCTACTTACAACCACATTTCCATTCTTTGTTGAGCTCTTGTGCACACATAAAATCTGAGAGCAAATATATCAAGTAAGATCAATGTAGATAGGAAGAATGGAGATTCAAACCCTATTTGACATGTGATGGTATAATCTTTGTAATTTAATTTGATTTCCATTGTCTTAGGTAATCTTCATATGTTATGGTGGATCTTTGTTGTTGTTAGGCTAGGGTTTTGTGGTTGAATTCATTTAGCCTTTCAATATTGTTTTATCCATTTTCACCATATACAATATCAAAGCCATCAAAGAATAAAAATACAGGAGCATAGTAGTAATGATAAAAGGTAGCCAAGTGAAGAGATACAAGGTATAAAAAAAGACAATCAAATATTGTCTCTGAATAAATCATAGAAAAAATAGAGAAATACAGTCTTAAAAAAGTATAGGTTATTGAAGACATTGTTAATATAGGCTATATTTGTAAGGAATGTGAAAGTTTAATGGTAGATATTTGACTTTGTCACAGCCAAAGAACATGTGTAGTCATTTGAAGACAACACTGCCAAGAGACAGTCCTCAAAGCCAAACCACAATGCACAAACAAGTGAAGCATATGTAGATCAAGTATGAGAAAGAGCTAGAAAACATTAATAGTTTTGAACCCTTCATACAAGTAAAGGTCAATATTTATGATCAGATATTAATAAGGTACAATTTTCTATGAAATCCAGAACAATAAAGAGAAGGCCATAGCTTTGTCATGTAAGAAGAGATTATAGTGGCAGGGTCCTATAAGGGCAAAAATATGGTGTTTGTTCACTGTCATAAATGGAATAGATAGGTCTGAGGTCAATAACATAAGCTCCTTGCCTTGTGGCTTCTTATGAAAATAGAAGGTTTATAAAAACATAAAAGAAAATTATCATACATTTAACAAAAAATTATGAATTTGATACATTGATTACAACCATAAAGATCAATGATACCCTTGAGAATAGTATAAAATCAGTCATAAAGGACTAGTTTCAGAGACTTCATTGTTGTTACAAGTTTTACTTTCAACCTCTCAGTCAAAGTGTGTAGTCCAATGAGGACATAAGAGTGATTAAATGAAAACTTTGTGATAGTAAGTAAGATCTTTGAGAATAACATATGACTAAGGTAAAAATCAAGCAAGACAATAGGAGATATGTTAAAGAAGGTATCAAGAGAAAAATTCAAGGATGCACTGTATAGTGATCATTTATGCCAAAAGTTGCAGTATTAATAAAACAAAGGTACAATTAAAAAGTGAAAAAAGTCTTCATCACAAAGACAGAGGTTGTGTAGAAATCCTCAAAGGTATGAGTGCAACCCATAGACATCTCAATGAATAGATCATTTATTGAAGTTCTTGAGACAATGAGGAGGATACATTATTCTTGATGCATTCATCCATCTAAAGAGTCCTAGCAATATTGATAGGACCACTATCATAGCAATAATGACAGGTTAAGGACAGAGATAATGAAAGAGCAAGGATGTTTGTTATAGTGTACAACAAAATACACTAATTTGTAGCAACATCAAGTTTGATAGAGTTCAAAGAAAATCATGATCAATGCTACAAGGCACTTAGTGAGAGTTGCAAATTAAAGTTGCATTCTATGAGGGTACACATATGTATTAATAGTATTTTACAGCTAAGATACTTCCCTTTTGAAGCTTTTCAAGGGTTTTTAATGCATAAAATGATTTCTATCTGACCCTGAGCTTTTGAAGTTTGTTCAATTATTGAAGATATCAAAATGAACTCAAATCATACAAATGCAAGAGTCAGTTTAAAGCTGAAAAGAAGGAGTTTGAAGAGAATCCAATAGTCTTATTGTAGTTAATGACCCTACATGGGTTATTCATCAATTGAGACAACTTTTGGAGCAATAAAACTTCAGTTAGGGGTAGTTTCAACAACCTATTTGCATCCTTTTTCATTAATTTCCACCCCAAAGAGCTATATTATGCAAATTGAGAAAAAATCAAAGTTGGAGGCTACCACTTCAAGTTGAGTTTTGAGCAGTTCAAGCCTAGTTCTATCTTTTAGTCAGTAAAGAAGTCATATTTTCTATTAAAACTTATTTCTTCATTTTTGAGTCAATTCTTTCTCTCTATCTTTTGCACACAATAAGGCAAGAAGTATTGTAGCTCATTAGAAGCATTTTCAATTTGTATGCAATTCCTTTATTTTCAATAAAAGGCAACAAATTTTCCTTCTCAAATTTTTCTTGTCTTATATAATGAATGAATGATATTTGATGCAATTTTGTGATTTCTCTTCAAATCCTTAATTTTGTCTCATTTAAGAAAAGTTAGAACAATGAATTCATGATTAATATAGCTCATAGGTGTTAGAATTATGTGAATATTGAACTTGTCATTGATGTCAAACCTATTATCTAGTTTGGACTTGATAGTATATGTAGTCCAATGTTACCCAGTTTGGTCTAGATGTTGTATGCAATTGGTATGTGCAGTTTTTGATATGAGCAGGTGATGTGCGTTCTGCTATAGCTATTGGATGTGATGCAGTAAGATATAATCTATCTAATGGAGTGATTTATAGAAGTTCTTTGTCAGTTATGTGTTTCAAAATTTTGAGTTCACATTGGTCTCAGTATCATTTACGTGTTCCAGTATTAGCTATTTTGGTCATGTTAGTTCTATCTCTTCAAGTTTCATATTGTGATATTCTTTGTATGCATGGAATCTGTATCTTTGGAGTTATGAGATGTTGTGCTTGAGTTTTATGATAATGGGTCAGTATCTTTTGGTCCGAATGACCCTGCCTTATTTTGATAGTCTTGATATAGGAACTGGCAAATGAAGTGTAAAAAGTGAAGCATGTAAAGATCTTGTGGAAGCCAATGTGGTTGTCTTATTCAAGGTTTTATTGGGTAATGTATTGAGCTAGGCCAACACATTATCCCAATGTAGATGTCCTTCGATATATATGTAGAAGCATGTGATGTGTGTTATAAAAAAGAAAGTGTATGAGGTGTGTGTGTGAGAGAGAGAGAGAGAGAGAGTAGTGAGGGAGACATAGTAGCAAAGATAGCAAAGAAGTAGTGAGTTGTGGATAGTGAAGGTAGTTAGTGTAGAATCAGAAGTTCAGATAGTATTGCAGTATTGCAATAGTCCTTTACCAAACCTACTGCAAGTGTTGAAGGATAGTTGTATGAAGATCTTTCATCGGATTTGTTGTAGAGGTTCATAATTGTAATCTGAGCATAATCTTTGAATTGATCTCATGCATTTAGAGATGCAATTTTCTTTAGTTCAACCATTTCTATTGCAGTGAGCATTCTAATAGTTAGCCATCTTTTGTATCTTTGCAGTGAGTAGTTCGACAGTGAGTCATTTTTATAATTTGGCAGTGAGCCACCTCTTTTGTAAAACTCTATATAACTATTTATATTCTCTTGAGAGTTGACACTCTCCATGGTTTTTCCCATTTGGGTTTTTCGTGTATAAAATCTGGTGTTCCTTCTATGGCTGTGATTTTCATGTTTATTTTACATTTGTTGTTTCATGTATGTTAAGCATATTTGGTTAGTTCAATTAGAAATTTAAGTTTGGTAAAAGTTTTAGTATTTGTGGGAATACTGATTCACCCCCCCTCTTAGTATTCGGGTCCCTTAGACTAATATAATAATTGGTATCAGAGCTTTGGTCCCTTGCTTGGAAGCTTAACCACTTGAGGGAGATATGTGTTGGCTAAATCATGGCACCTATGTGCATGACCAAAGAGTTTCAGTCAGATGAAGACTTGCAGGAAGCTCTTCTAGATTTGGAAAGTGTTGAATCAGAGAATGACGAAATGAAAGAGAATGTGAAGGTAGCAAATGAATGTGTGTAGAAGCTGAGAGAGAAAATCCAAAAATTCAAGCTAATGCATAAGGAGGTTAATAGTCAATTGAAGTAGGCGAATGAGACTATTAAAGATCTAATTCAGAAGATTGAAGAGAAAGACAAGACAGAGCAATCCTTGAAAGAATCAATCAAGCTGAAATCTAAAGAATGTGGAAAGCTAGAGAAATAAGTGAAGAATTTGAAGGCAAAAAACAAGGTCCTTGATAGTAGCAAGCTCCTGGAAAATTTAGTCAACAAGCAAAAAGTTAGTTTGGACAAGATCGGACTTGGATTTGAACCTGGTGGATGTTCAAATCAGAATGGTAAAGACAAAAACAAAGAAGTTGAAGTTGAAGTTGAAAAGAAATCAGAAGAAGGAAAATCCCATTATCAAAATTCTAATTCAAGAAGACCACCAGTTCATCAACCTATTGTACAAAGGTACTCATCTTTTAATGGTTATTGTTTTCAATGCAATAAATATGGATAGAAGGTTGAAAAACTGTAGAAGTATTTAGTGTTATAGTTGCAAGAGCTTTGGTCATAAGGAAAATCATTGTAGAAATCATATTGTGAGTAGAATCATAATTCGGTTGAAGCAAACAAGATGAATAACAAATTTCATGGATACTTCTATACTTGCAATGGCTATGGTCATAAATCTAATCAATGCATATATAGATCTCATCCGGTAAACTTTACAAGAAAGGTTATCAGTTGTTTCAAGTGCAAGCAGTCCGCACATTATACTAATTAATGTAGAAATGGAAATGTAGATAAATCTACTAAGAAGAGTGTGATGAAGAATGATGAATCAAATAATAGGGAAAATTTGGTCTGGAGAAAGAAGGATGTGAACAAAGGAAGTGAGCCCGATGTATCAGAATTTGATGTAGGCACCTCTTCCTATGGTAACTATGTATAGTGCTTGGGCTGAGGAGGAGTTCTATTCTGAAGGAAAAAAATTTCACTCTCCCCTATTTGAGTGGATTATGTCATTGATCTGGCATGACTATGTTTTAGAGGCTATCTGGTAATCAAAGAACTTTTCCTGACATCATCGATAAGATAGTTCTTGGTGGAAAAACCCTAAAAGGAGATTTTTGATGAGATAGGTATCAATTTTTCTAATTCATTATTAGTCATTTGTACTTAAGAATATTGTGAATAGTAGAGGAGTAGCAGAGCAAGAGAGAAGTGTGAGAAATCATGGAAGGAAAAATGATCGTCAGAGAATCTAGCAACGAGTTTCAAGTTTTAGAAAAGGTATTTCTAGATAAATTTGACCTAGAGAAAATAAGAAATGTTGAAGACAGTCTAAATGATGTTGAATTGAAAAGAATTAAGGAATTGGAGAGAAGAGGTCTAAATCTATGGATAGAATTTCCTTGGTTTGATAATTGAGAGGTTATCAAGATGATCCTTAATCATGTGTTGGATGACATCATTGTGTTTGATAAACCCTATTCAATCATGGAGGAGGTTATCTCTATGATCATCAGTTTATACAACAATGGAGTTATTCAAGATTAAAAGTCAATTAAGAAAAAATAAGTGGAAACCCTAATCGACATGAAGGGTGATCAACATTCCCTAGTCATTAACAAGATCATTGACCCGATGGTGAGGTATGTTGCCTATAGCATTTCTTATAAGATCTATTTTGAGAATACCGAAGGTCACACTTCAGCAATTACAATTTATATGGCACATATGCTTGTAATGGAAAACAAATAATTCAATTTGTGCGAATTTTTTAGGGAATTGATTTTGGAAAATGTTAAGATGTCAAAAGAGAAGAATTATCCCTTCTAATTTAGTTATTTTCTTGTGTGTTTGGTCATGTATTGTTTGGGATCCCTTCCAACAAAAGACAATATTATATCAGAATCCAGTGTTATGATTGAAAGACAAATATTTAGGTAATTGAATAGTTTGGATAATGAAAAGGAATTTTGTGATGCATATTTCAAATCTTTTCTAGACATGTGGAGTTTTCGCCCGGTATCCCTTGTTTCCGATTCTAGAGATTCTTCCTTCGGAAAGAAGAAAAGAAAACAATCAGTTTTTGTTAGTGTTTTGAAGTCAAAGAAAATAAATAATGATCTAAAAGAAAAATATATTATTTTCATTGAAGATCTGGAGTCTCTTGTAGCTAGAGGAGATTTGGCGGTTGCAGACCAGGAAACTAGAGAATCAGATGATGAATTAAATCTATTGGAATTAGTTGGCAGTTTGGATAGTGTCAAGAAAATTGGTGTCATGTGACTGACTTCAGTTGAGTTTGATACAATTGAGAGTGTTATATTGAATCACTTGATCTAAAATAGCATGAGCATTGAGGATATCAATAATTTCCTTCTGGAATATTTCAATGAAGTTCTTGAGGAGAAGTTCTATGAGCAGTTCGTTGAGGACAAAGTATCTGAAGAAAAAGGTTTTGATATGTAGAATTTGTTGAAGGATTGTGATGATGTGAAGAAAGTTTTATCGACATGTATTGAGGAGTTGAGAGTCTATATCCACAATGCCAGTAGAGTCTACTGTTATTGTATCTCTTGGCCAGTAGCAACAATGAAGCACAAAGCCAAAATTGATTGTATTGAAGATTAATTGAGTAATTTAGGTAAATCTTTTAATTTTCTGGATGACAAGGATGGTGACCATAGGAAAAGAATTAACTCTCTTCAATCTGAACTGTTATTCCTACAAAGGAAAAGAGAAGACTTTATAAGTATGTTTTGGAAAGTGAAAGAGATCATTCAAGAAAAGTTGGAGCACTTTTCAGCATTGCTTAGTAGTGCAGTTGAGTATGAGCAGAACCCATCTGCTCTAGATAGTTTCTCCCATGATATTAATCTATTAGTGGAATGTAGAATCCTTTTAGTTAGCATCAAATTCACCATACATTCTTGGGAAGTTCTTCTTCCGGAACTAAAAGAGAAATACAAGCTTATCTTTCTGAAGACGAGCAGTTGAAGGTTTGTGAGGCCCTACCCCGACTCATTCTAGCATTTCAGTGATTTTCATGTTGAGACTATTATGGATGCTTTATTTTTATACAATATGGATTTAGAACTTATCTGATTCCATGATTTGGATAACATTGATGTATGTTGATGCTTCATTTATATGCTTTATGATATAGAACTCTATATGATTCTAGAATAGGATAAATTTGAGATGATATATGTCATTATTGGATTTGTAGGACTTTACTATGATGATAGAAATAGGATGCATGTTTTAAGTATGGATTAAAATTATGGGGATTATGATAATTGCTTATGTGGATTTATTTGGATATAAGATGTATTGATTTGTTTAAATGTATATTGTATGCAGAGTGTTTGATGTGTATTCTTATTCATGTGTTTTATATTATATGAGGTTATTTGGAATTACTAATGTGTAATTGAGAAGCGCAGGAAAATTATCCATGTGACCATGGGAACATTATGGAGAACCAAACCTAGACCTATGTACGTTCGTAAAACTAGGGTTTGTCTATTTGGAGAGACAACACCCCATTTGTATTGTATTTTATTTGTGAAAGTGTATGTTGCATGTGTGTTAAATTGAATTTATTAATTTGTTTAAATCCAACAAGAGACAAAATTTCATGTGTAATGTTGTAAAGTATTTTATTGCATCACTTGACACGTGTTGATTTATGTCTTGATTTTTGAATTGTCTCTTGGAGGGAGTTGTTTTAACCATAGCTTTTTCAAATAATTTAATGTGGTTCTATATTTTCCTTGGGTAGAGAATCTTTGGGGTGGTCAACTTAGGTTTGACCCGAAAATTAACTTCAGATGGGTTTAAAAAGGGTTAAATGGACTCCTAGGGGTAGTTTAAAGGTGTTTCCTAAAGTCCATAAGGTATACCTATGGGTTAGGAGAATTTTTAGGCATGTGTCTACTCCCATGTGACTGTTTAGTCATCCCAAAAAGTGAGTTTTCTAAGCTGTGCGAAAATTGGATTTAGAAGGCATCATCTAGGTTAGTTAACTTTCCTTTTTGATGAGAGATCCCTTTTGATCTTTTTCGGACTTTTTCCTTTTTCAATTTTAGAAACCTGTGAGAAATCTCACTAAGGTCTTCTTAGGCAAGAATGAGAGATTTTGCGGGCAATCACCCACTCTCCATTTTTGGAGACAAGGCAATTTTGAAAAAAAGAATAGATTTGGAATAGGAAATTGGCTAAGTGTAGAGAAGCAAGGAATTGTGGAATTGGGCTGCTCATCCTCAACTAGTCTAGTATACCTTTGGGCAGATTGAAGGTTGGTTATCTTCTTCTTGTTTCTTTCATGGTGCATGTTTATTTTGGAAATATTGTTTGTGTGAAAAAAGTTGTTCTCTTACATTTTCTTTTGTGAAAATTTTTACGTGTTATGTCTTTTATTTCTTGTATGCATTCTGTGTTTTGGGAGTAACCAAGACCTCCTACTCTTGGGAGAGAGGATGGACTTGTGGGTGGTAGAAGTTTGACAGCCCTGGAGTGAGAGGCTCCCGTTATGAGAGTGATCTCAAGGGATATTTATGTGACCCTTGCTGAATGGCTTGTTTATGCATTTGGGGGTCATAAGGAGGGAAATATGGCATGAATGCCTTGGGGGGGCATACAGATGTGGGGTTATTATACTTATGATATATCTTTGTTTGCCATGAGGTGGCTTTGTGTTTTACCATACTTGCAGTCTCCTTAGGGTATTTGGTCCACTACCACCCTTGTAAAATCATCACATTGTGTGGTACAGTGTAGCCTTGGTTGGGAATATGTTGTTGTGTTTGTTTTCCCCTACTTGTTGTGTTTGCATGTGTGTAACCTGTCTAGGGTTTGGTTCTTCAAGCTCGGGGGTGGCTTCTAGTAAGCCTAGGCTGGGAGGTGAGCACTCCATGGTCATAGCCTTTTGATTTATTTGTAGGTTGTTGGTAGAAAAGTAAAGGACAAGTGGAAGTTGCTGGAATTATTTGTTTGCAGAAAAACAATTTGGGAATGGAATATTTTATATTTTAAAGTGCAGCAATGTGAAAGGGAAACTATATGTTGTAATTACTTTGAAAAGAAAATGTATCTATTTTAATTGAAGTCCTCATTTAATAGAAATGAGGGACTAGTTTGGGTATTTCACCCTCATGTAATAATGACTATATTGTATTCTAAAAATGCCTTAAATAAATGCATTATTTTTGTTAATTTATTATTGCATAAATGAAATAATTCTGTTGGGTTTAAGCTTGTATTGTTCTTAAAAGTTCAATGATTGCATGCATGTCACGTTGAAATTAAATGTTCAGTTTATTTCCTCATGCATATCTCTAAGTTTAATTAAAATAATCTAGGTTAATGTAGTTGCTGAATATATCTTATTAAACTCTGTCATTTATATAGTTGTTGATTAGATTTATTGAACTTTGTCAGTCATTTACTTATTTGCAGAATATAAAATCTAAAGTTAAATAACCTATCTAGTTTAATTAATATCTTTTTTATTTAGATGTTGTTTAAATATTGAATTATGTCATTTGTTTAAAATAAATCTAAGGTTAAATAATTTATCTCATATTATAGCAACTTGGGATTTAAAACAAAGAAAAAAATAAGACCTTGATTTAAATCTGAGGATTATTAATAATCTATTCTATGTTTTTTTTTCAAAAGAAAAAAAATAATATATATTTGCTTAAAAGAAAATTTAGCACTAAATCTAATGAGTATCCAATATATATATATATATATATAATTATATTTTTATTAAAAAAAAAAATATTACAAATCAAAATTTATAAAAAGAAAATCTTTGGAAAGGGGCTCCGCCCCTGCAAACTTCCACGCAGGGTGGGCCCCCCGCACAATGGGCGGCGACCCCCCAGCGGCGGCCGTAGCCGCCACTGTGGGCTGCAACCTACAGTTGGGGAGGCTTCGCGCCCCCTCTATGGTCGGCGTCCCACAGCGGCGGCGCTGCCGAGCTGCGGGCGCGACCCGCAGGTTCGACAGTGGTCGTCCCTATGGGGAGCCCCCCCCCCCCCAATGGCCTCTGCCTTCTCAACAAATCCGCCACTCTCCCCCACCAATAGTTATTCGGGCCCCTGCAAACAAAAAAAAATATTACGAAACCCTATCCTAGTTTGGGTTAGGGTATTAAAAAAGAATATAGAGGTAATAAGAAATGAAAATAAAGAAAGGGCATTTTTAATTTATATATTATAGTTAGGGTTTTCATGGGTAATTTGTTAATAATGGTTGTTAAAGGAAAATATATATAATTTATTATATATATTTATGAATTTTATACTTTATTATATATATTAATGTTTATTATAATTTAACATTTAATAATAATGTTTGTTTAAGGGCATATTGTAGATCTAATATTTTATTAGGTGTTTATAATTTATATATGTTTTTAACAAACATATGGGTATATTTAAATAAGATGTTTAAAGTTAAAATTCTTATAAAGTTTAATCTTTAGAAATTTTATAATAAATTGGGGTAAGTTATTTTGGCTATGGGGCAATATTTTTTTTAGTCCACCTAAACATAGTATTTTGTTGAGATTAAACTTTATAGGACAAAATTCATTATGAATTAAATTGACCCTTTAGTCGATTTAGTTTAAACACATTTTCATTATTGTTAAAATAAAATATAGACATTATAAACTAAGTGCTAGGACTAATTTAATTAGTTCCTAAAAACAATTAATGGTTATTGAAGATTAACTTTATCTACGTCAATTAATTGTCTAAATTAATTTATTGATTAAAATCGATGAGATAATAAAATATTCTTTTTGTATTCTGCATTTGATTTAAGTTATTTTCACTTACTTGAGTTAGTGGTTAGAGTTAACTCACACATAGTTAAGACAAATTTGCTAGTACATTTCCTATTAGCAAATTTAATGTTACTAAGTTGTGATTTAAAAAAAAAAATTCCCGTTCGTGCCCAAAAGTTTGGGCATGACATTTTGGGTATAGGGTTTCGGTTCTAGAACCGATCCCTTGTATCATGTGGCCTGACCTGAATCTCCTCTGCTATCAAAGCCTTCTCCATGGCAACCCGAAGGCTCCCTGGAGCGGACATCCTCACTGGTCCTGCTATGTCAGCATTCAGCCCTCTGATGAAACGATTGACGACCATCCTATCCTTAAAGGATATTCAAACGTGTTTCCCTCAGAGCTACCTGGAATGCCGCCTCATAGAGAGATTGACTTTCATATAGACATTGTACCAGGAGCTAAGCCAATTTCAAGAGAACCTTATAGGATGACCACAAATGAGATTAATGAGCTCAAGATGCAGCTTGAGGATCTCCTAGAGAAGGGTCACATTCATCCTAGCATATCCCCTTGGGGTGCACCAGTCATCTTCATGAAGAAGAAGGATGGATCTCTTCGATTATGCATGGATTATCATCAACTGAATAAAGTAACCAACAAGAACTGATATCCCTTGCCCAAAATCAATGTTTTATTCGACCAACTTCAGGGTGCCAAAGTATTTTCCAAAATTGATCTGAAGTCAGGATACCATCAGTTGAGGATAGTGGAAAGCGATATCCACAAGACCGCATTTCGCACTAGATATGGCCACTATTAATTCACCATGGTTCTATTCAGTCTTACGAATGCTCTAGCTATTTTCATGAGCCTCATGAATGGGGTATTCCACACATTTCTTGATCGTTTCATGATTGTGTTCCTTGATGACATATTGATATATTCTCGGAATGGGAAGGAGCATGAGGAGCACCCGAGGCAGGTTTTGCAGTGTTTGAGGGACAATCAGTTGTTTGGTAGTTTGTCAAAGTGTTCTTTCTTTCAATCAGAGGTCAAGTACCTTGGGCATGTTATTTACGGTGATGGGATCTCAGTAGACCCATCCAAGATCAGAGCTATTATGGATTGGCCAGCGCCAACCAATGTGACAAAGGTCAGGAGCTTCATGGGCTTAGCAGGTTATTACCAATGCTTTGTTGAGGGATTCTCTAGAGTCGCACCTCCTATTACTTCTCTTTAGCGTAAAGGGAAGAAATTTGAGTGGACAAAGAAGTGCGAGAGGGCCTTTCAGGAACTCAAAAAGGCACTTACTAGCGCACCTATCCTTGTAGTACCAGATCCCTCAGCCGACTTCATGGTTTGCACAGATGCTTCCCTAGAGGGTTTAGGAGCAGGCCTTATGTAGGATGATAGGGCTATAGCTTTTGAGTCTAGGAAACTTAAGACTCATGAGCTTACCTACCCTACTCATGACCTTGAGCTTGCAGCAGTAGTGCATGCACTTGTGAGGTGGAGACACTTCCTTTTGGGTCATCATTTTGAGCTTCAGTTAGACCATTAGAGTCTTCAGTACATATTCACTCAGTCGAACCTTAATGCACGTCAGAGGATATGGATGGATTTCTTATGCGAGTATGATTTTGACATTCACTATATCAAAGGGAAAGAAAATGTATTTGCAGATGCCTTGAGTAGGAGACGTCACGAGATATACACCATATCTATGGGCACGGATTTGAGAGATCGGATATTCTAGCAGTTGCCAGAGGATGGATAGTATTTAGAGGTTTGTCAGGTAATATGATCTTAGGAAACTGTAGAAGGGAAATATGTGGATTATTCCTTGGAGTCCGATGGACTATTACGCCATAGAGGGCACATCTATGTACCTTCTTTTGAGGGTTTGTGAGAGTTCATTGTCACGGAGGCTCATAGAGCTCCTTATGGATCACATCCCAGAGTTAAGAAGATGCATGCTGACTTGAGACAGTTATATCATTGGCCAGGAATACGACAGCTCTTTGCTGAGTTAGTAGCTCGATGCCTTGAGTGTCAGAGAGTCAAGGCAGAGCACCGCCATCCAGGTGGATTGCTCCAGTCTCATGCTATACTAAAGTGGAAGTGGGATACTATATCCATGGATTTCATCTTTGGTCTTCCTATGTCATCTCATCGCCATGATGCCATCTTGGTGACAATTGACAAGTGGACCAAAGTGGCCCATTTTTTACCAGTTCGGACTACCTTCACAGCACCAGTAGTAGCACAGGTGTTCTTGTGAGACATTGTCAGACTTCATGGCATTCCACGCAAGATTATTTCTGACAGGGATTCCCTCTTCACTTCTTCCTTTTGGAAGGCATTATAGGTAGCTATGGGCACTAAGCTCAACTTCAGTACAGCCTATCATCCAAAAATGGATGGTCAGACAGAGCGGGTTAACCATGTGTTAGAGGATATGCTTCGCATGTACGTCATGAATCATCAGACCAGATGGGAAGAGTACCTTCCCTTAGTGGAGTTTGCCTATAACAATGGGCATCACACTTCTTTGGGGATGCCACCCTATCAAGCATTTATACGGTAGGCCTTGTAGGACACTGTTGAGTTGGGACTACATAGAGGGCAGAGTTGCTATTGGTCCTGAGCTAGTTCAAGATATGGAATAGTAGGTGGATTTGATTAGGCATCGTCTTAGAGAGGCACATGATAGATAGAAGAAATATACAGATGCGAAGAGGATAGATCATAGCTACTTGGTTGGAGACAGAGTCTTCTTGAGAGTGCAGTCACATAAGAGTCCAATCCATTACAGAAAGGGTTCTAAGCTTGCACCTCACTTTGTAGGACCATTTGAGATCCTTGAGAGGATAGAACCAGTTGCCTATCATTTAGCATTGCCACCTATCCTGTCACGCATCCACGATGTCTTTTATGTATCAGTTTTGAGGAAGTATGTCTATGATGAGTCTCATATTTTAGATTGGGATGCCTTATAGGTGGAGTCAGACAGGTAGCTAGCTTTCGAGCCCATTCACATTTTGGCACGCCGAACGCTGGCCATTCGAGGTCAAGAGCTGGACCAAGTTAGGGTCCAATGGGATTGCTATGATGAGGTTACGACTTTGTGGGAGGACGTAGCACGTATGAGATCATAGTACCCCCATCTTTTTTATGAACTCCAGGAGGAAGTTCATGCCTAGAGGGGGAGGGTGTGAGGCCCTACCCCGACTCATTCTAGCATTTCAGTGATTTTCATGTTGAGACTATTATGGATGCTTTATTTTTATATATTATGGATTTAGAACTTATATGATTCCATGATTTGGATAACATTGATGTATGTTGATGCTTCATTTATATGCTTTATGATATAGAACTCTATATGATTCTAGAATAGGATAAATTTGAGATGATATATGTCATTATTAGATTTGCAGGACTTTACTATGATGATAGAAATAGGATGCATGTTTTACGTATGGATTAAAATTATGGGGATTATGATAATTGCTTATGTGGATTTATTTGGATGTAAGATGTATTGATTTGTTTAAATGTATATTGTATGTAGAGTGTTTGATGTGTATTATTATTCATGTGTTTTATATTATATGAGGTTATTTGGAATTACTAATGTGTAATTGAGATGCGCAAGAAAATCATCCATGTGACCATGGGAACATTATGGAGAACCAAACCTAGACCTATGTACGTTCGTAAAACCAAGGTTTGTCTATTTGGAGAGACAATACCCCATTTGTATCGTATTTTATTTGTGAAAGTGTATGTTGCATGTGTTAAATTGAATTTATTAATTTGTGTAAATCCAACAAGAGACAAAATTTCATGTGTAATGTTGTAAAGTATTCTATTGTGTCACTTGACACATGTGTTGATTTATGTCTTGATCTTTTAATTGTCTCTTGGAGGGAGTTGTTTTAACCATAGCTTTTTCAAATAATTTAATGTGGTTCTATATTTTCCTTGGGTAGAGAATCTTTGGGGTGGTCAACTTAGGTTTGATCCAAAAATTAACTTCAGATGGGTTTAAAAAGGGTCAAATGGACTCCTAGGGGTAGTTTAAAGGTGTTTCCTAAAGTCCATAAGGTATACCTATGGGTTAGGAGCCTTTTTAGGCATGTGTCTACTCCCATGTGACTGTTTAGTCATCCCAAAAAGTGAGTTTTCTAAGCTGTGCGAAAATTGGATTTAGAAGGCATCATCTAGGTTAGTTAACTTTCCTTTTCGATAAGAGATCCCTTTTGATCTTTTTCAGACTTTTTCCTTTTTCAATTTTAGAAACCTGTGAGAATTTTCACTGAGGTCTTCTTAGGAAAGAATGAGAGATTTTGCGGGCAATCACCCACTCTCCATTTTTGGAGACAAGGCAATTTTGAAAAAAAGAATAGATTTGGAATAGGAAATTGGTTAAGTGTAGAGAAGCAAGGAATTGTGGAATTGGGTTGCTCATCCTCAACTAGTCTAGCATACCTTTGGGCAGATTGAAGGTTGGTTATCTTCTTCTTGTTTCTTTCATGGTGCATGTTTATTTTGGAAATATTGTTTGTGTGAAAAAAGTTGTTCTCTTGCATTTTCTTTTGTGAAATTTTTTACACGTTATATCTTTTATTTCTTGTATGCATTCTGTGTTTTGGGAGTAACCAAGACCTCCTACTCTTGGGAGAGAGGATGGACTTGTGGGTGGTAGAAGTTTGATAGCCCTCGAGTGAGAGGCTCTCATTATGAGAGTGATCTCAAGGGATATTTATGTGACCCTTGATGCATGGCTTGTTTATGCATTTGGGAGTCATAAGGAGGGAAATATGGCATGAATTCCTTGGGGGGGATATAAGGATGTGGGGTTATTATACTTATGATATATCTTTGTTTTCCATGAGGTGGCTTTGTGTTTTACCATATTGCAGACTCCTCGAGGTATTTGGTCCACTACCACCCTTGTAAAATCATCACATTGTGTGGTGCAGTGTAGCCTTGGTTGGAAATATGTTGTTGTGTTTGTTTTCCCCTGCTTGTTGTGTTTTCATGTGTGTAACCTGTCTAGGGCTTGGTTCTCCAAGCTCGGGGGTGGCTTCTAGTAAGCCTAGGCTGGGAGGTGAGCACTCCATGGTCATAGCCTTTTGATTTATTTGCATGTTGTTGGAAGAAAAGTAAAGGACAAGTGCAAGTTGCTAGAATTATTTGTTTGCAGAAAAACAATTTGGGAATGGAATATTTAATATTTTAAAGTGCAACAATGTGAAAGGGAAACTATATGTTGTAATTACTTTGAAAATAAAATGTATCTATTTTAATTGAAGTCCTCATTTAATAGAAATGAGGGACTAGTTTGGGTATTTCACCCTCATGTAATAATGACTATATTGTATTCTAAAAATGCCTTAAATAAATGCATTATTTCTGTTAATTTATTATTGCATAAATGAAATAATTATGTTGGGTTTAAGCTTGTATTGTTCTTAAAAGTTTAATGATTGCATGCATGTCACCTTGAAATTAAATCTTCTGTTTATTTCCTCGTGCATATCTCTAAGTTTAAATAAAATAATCTAGGTTAATGTAGTTGCTGAATATATCTTATTAAACTCTGTCATTTATATAGTTGTTGATTAGATTTATTGAACTCTGTCAATCATTTACTTATTTGCAGAATATAAAATCTAAAGTTAAATAGCCTATCTAATTTAATTAATATCTTTTTTCTTTAGATGTTGTTTAAATATTGAATTATGTCATTTGTTTAAAATAAATCTAAGGTTAAATAATTTATCTCAGATTATAGCAACTTGGGATTTAAAACAAAGAAAAAAAAATAAGACCTTGATTTAAATCTGAGGATTATTAATAATCTGTTCTATGTTTTTTTTTTAAAGAAAAAAAAATAATATATATTTGCTTAAAAGAAAATTTAGCCCTAAATCTAATGAGTATCCAAAAATATGTGTGTGTATATATATATATATATATATTTATATTTATATTTATATTAAAATATATTTCTATATATAATATAATTATATATATATAAAATTATATTTTTATTAAAAAAAATATTACAAATCAAAATTTATAAAAAAAATTATAAAAAGAAAATCTTTGGAAAGGGGCTCGGTCCCTGCGGACTTCCACGCAGGGTGGCCCCCCCGCATAGTGGGCGATGACCCCCCAGTGGCAGCCGCAGCTGCCACTATGGGCCGCAACACAGTTGGGGAGGCTTTGGCCCCCCCTCTATGGGTGACATCCCACAGTGGCGGCGCTGTTGGGCTGTGGGCCGTGTTCCATAGCGATAACTAAATTAATTTATTGATTAAAATCGATGAGATAATAAAATATTCTTTTAGTATTCCACATTTGATTTAAGTTATTTTCACTTACTTGAGTTAGTCGTTAGAGTTAACTCACACATAGTTAAGACAAATTTTCTAGTACATTTCCTATTAGCAAATTTAATGTTACTAAGTTGTGATTTAAAAAAAAAAAATTCCCATTCGTGCCCAAAAGTTTGGGCATGACAAGGTTCTTTCTAGTTTGTTATTCAGTTTTTGACATTTTTGCAGTTATGTATATACTTTATTTTTCGTTCTTTTCTCTTTTTTTCAACAAAAGAATCCTTTGTCCTTGATGTCAAAGGGGGAGAAAGAATTGAGGTTTTTGGAAAGTTGATTTATATGTAGATATGTTTTGGATATGTTTTGTCATCAATGACAAAGGGGGAGATTGCTAGACTTGTGTGAATATCATTGTTATTGATATCAAACCTATTATCTAGTTTGGACTAGACAATATATGTAGTTTAGTGTTACCTGGTTTGGTCTAGATGTTGTATATAGTTGATATGTGTAGTTTTTGATATGAGCAGGTGATGCACATTCTTGTATAGCTATTGGATGTGATGTAGCGAGGTATAGTTGATCTAATGAAGTAATTTCCAGAAGTTGTTTGTTAGTTATGTGTTTTGGAATTTTGAGTTCACATTGATCTCGGTATGAGTTACATGTTTTGGTATGAGCTATTTTGTTCATGTCATTTCTATCTCTTCAAGTTTTGTGTTTTTGTATTCTTTGTATGCGTGTAATCTATATCTTTGGATCTTGGAGATGTTGTGCTTAATTTTTTTGATAATGGGTCAGTATCTTTGGGTCTGGATGACTTTCTCCCATTCTGATAATCTTGGTATATGCATTGGCAAATGAAGTGTGAAAAAGAAAGCGCGTAAAGATCTTGCGGATGTCGATAGGGTTGTCTTATTCAAGGTTGAACTAGATAACATGTTGAGCTAGGCTAGCACATAATCCTAGTGTTTATGTCCTCTAGTATATATGTAGAAGCATGTGATGTGTGTTATAAAAAAGTGTTGGTATAATTATTTATTTATGTTGGATATTATTATGCATTACTTAAGTTTACTTAGGTACATTTATATCATAGTAGTTTGAGTATGAGACACTTGGGTGTTTGTGCCACATTGGGATAGTGTGTTGTAGGAGTTTTCCACCTTTTATGGTGTGATCTTGTTATTACTTTATTATATCCACTTATTGTGGAGTGATAATTCCACCTTCGGTGGGTGATCCACCTCATGTGGAATATTTACTATTTCTCGTACCTACCCCTACCTACCCTTGCATCTCATTGAGCCACATGTCATCATTGTATTCTCACATATCCATATTTCCTTGCCTATATAAGCAGGCTCATATTCATTGTATGTAACAACTATTGATGATCTAGTTGATCAGTATTTTCATCTTGATAGAATACAGTTTATTTCTGTCAATATTTTGTCTCTATTTTGTACTTTTCATTGAGCTTTTGATCTTGGAAAAATATCACATGATATCAGAGCCATTGGGGATTAATTGAGTGGTCTTCATTGAGAGATTTTGGATCTTCTATTTTCAGATCTGAGGAGATTCTCATTTTGGAGGTGTCTTATGGCGATTTAGACCTCACCATTGCATCCAGGAGGCCATTTCCATGAATTTTGGCAAGTTTTCTTATGTTCGGGTATTTTGTGTATATTGGTTCAGTGTGATCCAATCATATTGGGCTGGTGCATTCTTGTCAACATTCTCACTCATCAATAGTCAATTCATAGTCTGCATTATATACACTATGGTCGTCTTGCTTTTATTAGGCTTATCACAAAGATTCTAGGCATCATTTGCTCGTGTTGTCACCTTGCCTTGTGTGATGATTATGTTGCATTGGTGATTGGGTCTTTTTATTGGCTATAGTAGTTTGTGCAAGCATGAATTGGGCACCATTAATTTGCACACCATCTGGAGGCTTTCCAAACTATTGTTTGGAGGCATTTATTATTCTAGGCCCCAATTTTAGGTGGTAGGTGCTCACATTCTGACTGGCTCGGTTCTCCTTTGATTCGTGGGTTCTCCTTATTTTTTGGTAGGCCAATTTCATTATTCCCTATAGTTCTTTGGTGGGTCAAACTCTGCAAAATGTATTCTCCTTTTTTATGGTGGGTGCACTGATTCTTCAGAGGTTGTTCAATGGTGGGCTTCTTCCTTTGCATTTAGTGGTTGAACACTTCTTATTTTTTGCTCTTTGAATCATCCTTTGATGTGAATTTGGAGGCACATTTATTTGCATATTTTTTAAAGGCCTATGCATTATTTGTGAGCAGATTTTTTATTTGGAAGTATGGAGTGAGGAAGCCCCACGTGGGTCCCTCCACTTATAACTTTTAAAGTTTATTTTCAAATATTTTTTAATCAAGTTTTTAAAAAGAGTGGGAAACATTTTTTTATTACCATGAGGTGTATGTTGCAAATAGGGGAATATTCTCCACTGATATGATTCTGACATCATCATTTGAAAGAGTATTTTTGGCTACCTCTCCATTTGCATTTTCAGTATGATTGGTGATTTTTCAGATGGCAATATCTTGAGCTTAAAACCTCCTTTTCTAGTGCAATTTTTTTTATTTGGGGTAGAATTACGTGCTCTTCGTAGTGGTGGAAGAATTTTTTGAATTTTATGGATGGATTTTTCATAATTTATATATTTTCATGACTGTACCCATCTAATCCTAGATTTTTCAACTTCAGAGGCTTTGTTTGAGGTCATACGATCTCCTTTTCAGGTGCCATTTTTTTTTTGAAGGGCATAATTTTTTTTCTACTTTCATATTCTGCCATTAGTTTGCAGTGATTTTGAGTAAAAATTGTACTTTATGTATTTGGTCATTTTTGGCCTATTTGGTACTTGTATGTTTGCTTGGATCTCAGTTAGATCACTTGCAGTATTTGTTGGAGTCTCTTATAGCGTATTTGAGGTAGTTATAAAATTGAAATCAGAAGTCCACCTTACCTTTTTTTGCAAGTGGCCCATTGTACACGCACTAAGTATAAAGTGCCAAATCATCATTTTGGGGGGGGGGTGTTCTTGATTGAGTAAATTTGGGGGGGTGTCTTGTGTGATTGTGACTCTCTCTATCTTGTGTTTTTGCATATTGGTTCTATGGGTTCTCCTAAATTTCCACCTTTAATTCCTCATAATTATGCATTATGGAAGATAAAGGCATGGAGTAAACTAATGGAAAAAGGAATCATTCATTATGTAAATGGAACTATAACAACACCACCTGATCCTAAGGCTGATCCTAATGCTCAAATTGAATGACTCACTAAGAATTTTATGGAACTTGGAACTCTTAGAAAGTATGTATCAAATGACCTCATTTTTCATATTGATAAGTGTACTACAATTAAAGAGGCTTGGGATATTTATGACAAGTTGTATGGTCAAGTTGATGAGATTAAGGGCTACAAGCTTCATAGTGAAATCACAACATTGGATCCCAAGGATTTGGATATAATACAAGATTATGTCATAAAAGCAAATGAGCTAATAGAAAAGCTAAAGGATTTTAGCATTGACAAAAAGGATTCTCAGTTGGTTTATAACTTGTTGGACAAGCTTCCTTCAAACTATGCAACCTTTGTATCTATCTTTCACGCCCATAGGTTAGTTCAAGGTTCCTCATACACTTCTCCCTCATTTTATGCATTCACGAAGATGTTGATACTTGAGAAATCTATGTTGACTAAGATGAGGATTCTCAAATCTTCAAAGTCACAAGCATTGGTGGCTAATAAAGGGAATCAAAGCGATCAAGGAAAATGCAAGAACCAAAAGAAACCTAAGTATAAACCACAACAAGATGGAGCACAATCCTCCTTTCCACAACAAGGTGATTATACTTCCTCACCTAAGAGGAAATCTAAGGACAATCTTTTTTGTGCATATTGCAAGAATTAAAGACATGATGAATATTGTTGTTACAAGAAGGATGTTGATGAGTTGAAGAATCTTCTTGAGAAGAACAAAATCAGCCTACCTTCTAGAATGCCTACTTTGGCTTCCAAAGAAAAGAATAAAGGAAAGGAACACTCTTTTGGGAAAGATAAAGGAAAGGGACAAGCTCTTTGTGCTACTACAAGTAATGATTCAAGGATATGGCTTCTAGATTCAGGGGCTTCTCATCATATGGCATCTTTACAGTCTATGTTCTCTTCATTTGAGCCTTGCCACATGCCTCAAATTTTGATGGGCAATCATACATACATGGATGTGATTGGGAAAGGATCTATTTCCATTGGGGATAAATCCTTTAATGATGTGCTATGTGTACCCCATTTGACAAACAATCTTCTTTCCATTTATCAGATCACACATGGGGCAACTAAGAAAACTATGGAGTTCACACCTAATTTAGTTATCATTAAAGAATTGGAGACTAGAGCTATCATTGTGATTGGTATGGTTCATCATGCATCTTGATTATACTCCTTTTTCATATTTTGTTCCTATTGATGAGGTTGATTCTTCCTATGTTGATGATTCAGATTTTGAGGAGAACTTTTGGTACTTGAACTTGAGGATTCAAACATGTGACCCCATTCTTGAGCCTTCCATTTCATCTCCTCCTATTGATATCACAACACCTATTGCACCTAATGATGTAGCTAGTGTGATAGTTTTTCCTTCTTGTGATTCAGTGCAACAGGATATATCTTATCTTCCAACTTCAGTTGATTGGGATGACTACTTGACAGACATTGTAGGTTTGTTTGTGGAGTCCTACATTGCAGATTTGGGAGACATCATTGATGGTATTCATCTTCTCTTTGATGAAGACGATCCTTCTTTGATTCTTGCAAGGGAACACTCTGACCCTCTTGTGCATTCTCTACATGATCATTCTTTTGAAGTTGACATGATTGTGGATACTTTTGTACAACGGTTGGAGGAGGTCTCTTTATTCTTTGAGGAGACATGTGAGTCTTTGGATATTGTTCTACATTCTTCTCCACTAGATCTTGGAGTGCCTTTTTTAGTAGTGTGAAGCCATTCACCACCTTTGGAGGAGGTATCTTTCATCATCGACATGGGGACACTTGAGCAATTTTTAGAGACTTCATTCATCATAAGTTTTATTCCTACATCTTCCCTTCATGATTGGGAAGACTTCATGGATACACCTTTGGTTTTGTTTCTTCCTAAGGGGAGGAATGTTGTTCATCATTCATGGAACAATTTCTTCATTCAGCATCGAGCTTCTACCATTGGTGCAGATTCTACATTGAGGGGGGGATACTTGGTCTCTCTTCTTCTCTCATATGGGGGGAACGTTTTCCTCACATGGGGGTTTGTCCTTCTCATACTTCTTTTAGAGTTCTTTGTATATAGTTTTCATCTCTCTTTTGGGGGAGGGTTTTTTCCCATTGGTTTTTTCTCTCTTTCCCCACTTTATTTGAGATTGCATTGGTTTGCATGCATTTTCATTTGTACATGGATACCTAACATGTCCTTGTAGCTAGGACCCATCTTGCATTGCTTAGTTGCATTATAGACTTAAGTTCATTCCCCCAAGTTGCACTTAAGGGGGGGTGTTGGTGTAATTATTTATTCATGTTGGATATTATTACACCTTACTTAAGTTTACTTAGGTAAATGCATATCATAGTAGTTTGGGTATGAGACACTTGGGTGTTTGTGCCACATTGGGATAGTGTGTTGTAGGACATTTCTACCTTTTATAGTGTGATCTTGTTAGTACTTTATCACATCCACTTATTGTGGAGTGATAATTCCACCTTCGGTGGGTGATCCACCTCATGTGGAATATTTCACTATTTATCCTACCTACCCCTACCTACCCTTGCATCTCATTGAGCCAAATGTAATAATTGTGTGCTCACATATCCATATTGCCTTGCCTATATAAGCAAGCTCATATTCATTGTATGTAACAACTTTTGATGATCTAGTTGATCAGTATTTTCATCTTGATAGAATACAGTTTATTCCTATTGATATTTTGTCTCTAATTTGTACTTTTCATTGAGCTCTTGATCTTGGCAAAATATCACAAAAAGGAAGTGTATGAGGTGTGTGTGTGTGAGTAGCAAAGGAGACATAGTAGCAAAGATAGAAGAGAAGTAGTGAGTTGCAGACAACAAAGGTAGTTAGTATAGAATTAGAAGTGTAGATAACATTGCAGTAGTCCTTTACCAAACCTGTTGTAGGTGTTGAAGGAAATTTGTACAAATATCTTTCACCAAATCTACTATAGAGGTTTAAAATTGTAATCTGAGCTTAAACTTATAACTAATCCCATGCATTTGGAGATGTCATTTTCTTTAGTTCAACCATTCCTGTTGCAGTGAGCATTCTGATAGTTAGCCATCTTTTGTATCTTGCAGTGAGTAGTCCAACAGTGAGCCATTTTTTTAATATGGTAGTGAGCACCTCTTTTGTAAAACTCTATATAACTAGTTATATTCTCTTTAGAGTTAACACTCTTTGTGGTTTTTCACATTTGGATTTTCTATGTATAAAATACAGTGTTCCTTTTGTAGCTGTGATTTTCATGTTTATTCTACATTTGTTATTTCATGTGTGTTAAGCATATTTGGTTAGTTTGATTGGAAAGTTTAAGTTTGGTTAAAGTTTTAGTATTTGTGGGAATATTGATTCACCCCCCCCCCCTTAGTATGTTGGTCTCTTCAACCAATCCAACAATAGATTGTGTTTGTTGAATCTCAGTAAGTTGAAGTTGTAAAGATTGTCAATTTTCCTTCAAGCAATCGTAAGATTCAAGACCTTCTTATGAGGCATTGATGTATTACATGAGTCAAGTTGAGTTGTGATAAACAAGGTTTATTTTGTTGGAATTCATTGTGAGTTTATGTAGTTGAATAGGCTTCTCAAATATTTGGTGCATCACCTCCTAGTAGGGTAAAATTTTCAATTCAAGTAATATCCTTGTATTGTTTTTCCTAAAAAAAATAGTAGTTTTAAGGAGGTCCATTAGGAGAACCAGCTCACTCTAGAGATTCACCTTCATTATGATCAACCCACAAGCTTGAAGGTGTTTCCATGTTGCATGAGATTGCTAAGATTTATAGCTTGAGAAATTGACGTAATCCTTGTGACAATAATTTTTGGCACTCACGGTGCGACTCTTTGGACTATTTCAGTCCAAAGCTTTTCCACACAATTTTGATTTTTGGTGTGAAAATTATCATTTTCAGCCTTTGGAGGCACGATCCATACACATCTATCAGATTTATAAAGAATACCTTCTGGTTTCAAAGATACAAGTGCTAGTACATTTCAAAAAAAATTTCTATTCTAGTTTTTCAACTATTTGAATGAGTAGAAATGTTAAATTTTCATGAACAATATTTATACCCACCACCATATTATGAGAATATTGTCCATGAGGCTCCTTGTCAGCTATATACAAGAAAACACAATGCTACTTTTAGTCCAAGTAGTCTTTCTATAGCAAGCCAGCATTCTTATCATGCTTACCTCCTAGCCACCCCTGCTCAAGCCCCTGGGTAGCCTAAATATGAGAATATTCAGCTTTAGAGTACTAATATAGTTGTGCTTACCTCTCACCCACACCTTCTCGATCCCCTTGGTAACCTAGATATGAGAATACTAAGGTTCAACGTATTGATACAATGAGCTTAAAAGATATGGCCTCATACTTTCAAAGCAATTTTTATGAGTTTGAAAGACAATGAGAGTTTGAGTTGTAGTACAATGAATGGGCTTATCAAGAATATTTGCAGGATCAACAATTCAAGGTGCAAAAAGGAATGTTAGAGGAGAAGCTTGAACAATAGGCCATTGCAAAAGAGGTGGAGATGAAGTTATTGCTTTCCAAGCAAGAGCCTTCCAAGGTCAACATTATAAGATTTAGATAAGATAAGTCTCCTAAATCTTCCAAATTTGAGATTCCAAGTTTTAGGAGTCCTCCTCCTTTTCAACAACTTGTAAAAGAATAGCCTTGAATATTTGCCTTCCCAAGTTCTAGGAGTGATTTTTCAATTCAAGAACATGTGATTATTCAACTTGAAAATTTTGTAGAGCCCATTAAGTAAGCCCAATTAGCTTCTTATGCTCTAGATCACCCTATAAAAGAGGAGGTTCGTCAATATGCTTTCCCAAGTCTTAGAACATACCATCCTTTGCATGATTATCAAAATGAACAAAATTAGTCTATTCTCCAAGAATAGCCTTCCAGAAATCTAGTACAATGTCAAGAGCCCCAACAAAATCTCTCCAATCAATTTTCTTGTCCTAGTACAATCAGCCTATCCATAGATGAGCCCAAATTTTTTTTATTTATCAAGACAATTAGGTTGTTGAGAAACAAAAGGAGGTGTTAGGAGGAAAAAGAATAGATCTCTTACTTATTGATATTCTTCCACATGAGGTGAAAAATAACAAATCAAATCTATCAATAGAGGTATTTGAGCATGATAAAACAAAACAACAGGTTGTAGAGGAAGAGAAAGATGTTCAGGTTCAAAATTTTGTTAATTTATTTGATGAACTTCCATGACTTGTAGACGAGGATGAGTATTATATGCATGTACTAACATCAATGCCCAGTTATGAGCAATAGGATGATGAAAACTATTTGGACAAAGTGCAAATTTATGAAGAAGTAAATAAGGGCAGTCTTGATTTGAAAAGCCAAGATGTTGAAATACAAGCAACTCTTTTTTAAATAGAGAAATAAAGCTAGCAAGACAAACCATTTAAAGGTATGAGTTTTGAAAAGAATCATAAAATTGAGTTAGATCATACTTTGTATAAAGGGGTTGATCATAATGAGAACATATTATTTGCCTTTATAGAGGTTTTTTTCTCTAATCTGAATGAAACCTTAGCACCTTTCAAAGAAAATAATTATGATTAGTATAATCAAGCAAAAGAAATAGTTACAATTGAAGAACAAGAAACAAATGTTGATGGTGAGGTTTTATGCAATCGAGTCAAAATCAGTCTCATTATATAGGAAAAGTGAAGAAGAATCATTTTGGGATGAGTTAGAAAACTTTTTTTCAAGCTTGGTCACCAAACTAGCATCTTTAAATGAGGTAATGTATGAACAACATGAGGTGGAAGTGCTTGATATCATGCTCCACGATTAGGTGTTGGAAAGATCACTTTCACATCAACATGAAGAAGAGGATCTCAAGCAACAAGAGCAAGATGAAGCAAATAAAGAAGACAACTTTTCATTCTACCCAGATGAAATAAGTGTTTCTAACTTGCAAGAGAATATCAAAGAAGCATTTCATGAGCAAGAGGCCAACATTGAGGTTCCAAGGTTTGACCTTATGAGAGGTTGCTCCATCAAGAATATATTGAGTTGAAGCCAACAAAGAAGCACAATTCATGTTTGCACCTAAGCATGAGATTGTAGCTAGAGAACATCAAAGCCAACTCTCTTATACACTTCAAGCCAATAGTGTGCATGCATAGGAGGGACAAGTAACTGAGTTTGTCCATATTCCTCAAAAACTACTTGTTGGGTTTGTCTTGGTGCTTTATCTCCTTTCAGTTGTTCGTAACAATCTGAAGCATTGTACATTGAAAAGAAAGGGTATTTATTTTAGAGAACTAGTTAATGATTTTATTTGATTCATCATCTTGTCCATTATTTTAGGGGAAGGGTTAGTTTTTTTCATTCCTCTAAGTGTTGGTGCATATGTTTTGTTTTAGTTTTTCCCTTTCCCTAACTATTTCTACACAAGTTTTTAGATTGTTTCGTAGGTTTTTTTTGTTCTTCAATGCTTCTAACAACCGATTCTAGGTCTAATCTAAGTCCTTTCATGTCAAATAATGAGACTCACATGCCCAATGGATAAGCTATGCTACTCGTCCTTCATGTTTATCAAGAAAACACCCCTGAGAGGTTGCCAAAATATTACCTATTTTTCACCTATAAGCCAAAAATACCTCAAAGGAGTAGTCTTAGGTCTTTTAAGGAGTTTATTGCAAAGGCTTTGAAAGATTAGAAGGTAAATGATATATCAAATACTTTTTATTATGTTTTGAAAGAATGAGTATTGATTTTTCTTTTGTTAAAAGCCTTAAAGTTTTTCAAAAAAGTGTTCACACATCATTTGGAGTTAAAAGTTCAAATCTATAGTTCCCACATTGCATGATAGGGTTTTTGTGAGTTTCATGTGGAGTTTCCTTCTTATTTTTCTCTTTCCTTGTTGGAATGAAGTTTTATGTGGTAACAAGTTTGTTTTTACACCTCCATGCTAATGCTTCAACGTCTCTACTTCACCATCAAGGAGTCATGAAGATTTAGTGATTTGATCATGCAAGGTTCCATGCACACAAAGATCAATCTGAAAGTCTCAAGGAATAAGTGGAGTAAGTTACACTCAATGTTAATAATGAGGTGTAGACCCAAACCTTACATATTGCAAAGAAAATAAGGTTCTTTATGCATTTTTCTCTCAAATCTTCTTCTATTATGCTTAAAGGACAATTGTGAGGAACAAATCTACAATCAAAATAGTGAGTAGACCATTAGAAAATCAGTTAGGACTGACATTAAGTTCTCAAAGATACCTCTAGGTAGGCATGATAACATGGATAAACCCTCAATAGAAGCACAATCTATTTGTGACAATCCAAAATGCCATATAAGACAAAAAATAGAGGCTTGTGGTAGCAATGTATTAGTCTATAAATACAGTCACAAAGAGATCAATCTAAAAGACAAACTCAAAAGCCATCTACCTATAAGAATGTATACATAGATCAAAGAGGAGTTTTACAAAGGGGGTAGATTGGTTATGATATTTTAAAAGCATTAGTCAAAGAGGCCAAACATTCAAAGATAGTCATTTTAAAGATTAAAAAAAGTGAAAATATTCAGGGATAATGCTAGGAGACAAAGACTATCGAATAACAAAGAAGAATGGAGCTAAAGAGAGAGCTATTTACATGTGACAACATGTAGCAATAAAGAAGATTATTAATAAAAGTCCTAGTAATAGAAAAAATCTTCCATAATCATTCATGACAGTCCATAGTCTAAGGGCAATATTTTTTAAGCTCAAAGTTCCTCCACATGGTGGTTATGTTTCTAGAAGTTTTTAATGTTGAAAGATTTGTTGTATTGTTGGATTATTTTTAAAAATTATTATACTCATAAGGAACCAATAGCAGTCCTAGAATAAGGAGATGGCAAAAAGAATTATATAAACATTTTTGATAGAGATTACAATCATTTCATGCAAATGAAGGCCAAAGAAGCTCAAGTAAATAGTGGGTATTGGCAAGTGACAGAGTGAAAGACAAGAAAAGTCATTCTTTTGTTATACATAATGACAAAGACTAATAACATTGAAGGGAATTACAAAAAGTAAAACATCATCTTGTCAAAGAAGATAGCAGTAAAAAAAAGATAGTCAAAGGATTGTTATTATAGTGAAAAGATCAAAGAGCCACTCAATGGCAAGGGTTTAGAACACGTCCTTTCAAGATAAGAAAATTATTATGACAAGTTAAATATAAATATGGGACTGCTAGATTGTCATATCAAAGCCAACAGAGAATAAAAATACAATGTAATGGAGTAGTAATGATAAAAGACAACCAAGTGCAAAGAATAAAAAAAGATTGTCAAAGACTGTCTCTGAGGAAATTATAGCAAAAATAGAGAAATACAATCCTAAAAAGGTACAGGTTATTGAAGACAATGTTAATGTAGGCTATATTTGTAAGGCATGTGAAAATTTAATGGTAGAGATTTGAGTTTGTCATAGCCAAAGAACATTTACAATCATTTACGGATAGTACTATCAAGAGATAGTCCTCAAATCCAAACCATAATGCACACACAAGAAAATCATAAGCAGATCAAGTATGAGAAATAACTAGAAAATATTGATAGTTTTGAACACTTCATACAAGTAAAGGCCAATCTTTATGATTAGATATTGATAAGGTAAAGTTTTCTATTAAATCTAGAACACAAAAGAGAAGGTTATAGCTCCATCATGTAAGAAGATATTATAGTGGCAGGGTCCTATAATGGTGGAAAGATGGTGTTTATTAACTATCATAAATGGAAAAGATAGTCTCAATGTCAACAACGTAAACTTATTGCCTTGTGGATTCTTATAAAAAGAGGAGGTTTGTAAAAAAAGAAGGAAAATTGTCATACATTTAGCAGAAAAATCATGAATCTGAGACATTGACTACAACCATCAAGATCAATGACAATATTGAGATTTGTATAAAATCAGTCCTAAAGGAATAATTTCAGAGACTTCATTGTTGTTACAAGTTTTACTTTCAACCTCTCAGTCATAGTGTGTAGTCCAATAAGGCAATAACAATGATTAAATGAAAACTTTGTGATAGTAAGTAAGATCTTTGAGAATAACGTCAAAGAAGGTTTCAAGAGAAAAGTCAAGGATGCATAGTACAATGATTATGTATATCAAAAGATACAATATTAAGATAACATAGGTACATTAAAAAAGTGACAAAATCCTTCATCATAGAGACAAAGGTTGTATAGCACTCCTCAAAGGTATGAGTGCAACCCATAAGAATCATAGCGAGAAAATAATTTGTAGAAGGTCTTGAGACAATGAGGAGGCTACAATATTCTTGATGCATTCATCCATCCAAATAGTCCTAATAGTAATGACATGACCACTATCATAGCAACAATCACAAGTTACGAACAAAGACAATGAAAGAGCAAGGATGTTTGTTAAGGTGTGCAACAAAAGTCACATAATCTCCTTGACAATAATAGCTCCAAGACAATAATTTGTAGTAACATGAAGTTTGATAGAGTTCAAAGCAAAGTGTGATCAGTTGTACAATGCACTTAGTGAGAGTTGCAGATTTAATTTGTAGTCTATGAGGGAAGATGAGGTATTTTTTTAATCCTAAAAGGCATTTCTACATGATTTAATGGTACCATATGGATACACATATGCATTAATAGTAGCTTAGAGCCAATATACTTCACTTTTGAATCTTTTCAATCATATTTATTGCATAAAATGAGTTCTGTCCAACCAAATATTTTTGGAGTTTTTTCAATCAATTAAGAGATTATCATACAACTGGATCATATGAATGCAAGAATTAGTTTTAATATAAAAATGAGTTTGTAGAGGAAATCCAACAATTTTATTGCAGTTAATGACATCGTGTTGGTTAGATATCAATTGAGACAACTTTTGGAGTAGTTGAACTTCAAGTAGGAGTAGTCTTGACTCCCTCTTTGAATCCTTTTTCATCAATTTCCACCCCAAAGAGATATATCATACAAATTTAAGATAAAATCAAAGTTGGAGGCCACCACTTCAAGCTTAGTTTGAGCAATTCAAGCCCAATTCTATCTTTAAGTTAGGAAAGAAGACATCTTTTCTATAAAAACTACTTCTTTCTTCATTTTTGAGCCAATTCTTTTTCTCCACCTGTTGCACAAAACAAAGCAAGAAGTATTGTAGTTAATTCAAAGAATTTTTAATTTGTATGCAACTCTTTTATTTTTAATAAAAGGTAGTATCTTTTCCTTCTCAATTTTTTCTTGTCTTTATTATGAATGAATGATATTTGATGCAACTTTGTGATTTCTCTTCAAACCCTTAATTTTGTCTCATTCATGCAATGATAGAACAAGGAATTCATGATTATTATAGGTCATGGGTTGTGTTTTTTGATCTCACTAAGTTGAAGTTGGGAATATTATTAGTTTTCTTTCAAGTAATTGTAAGATTCAAGACCTTCTTGTGAAGCATTGATTTAATACATGATTCAAGTTGAGTTGTTAAAACAAGGTTTGTTTTGTTGATTTTGTTGTGAGTTAATGTAGTTGATCATGCTTCTCAAACATTTGATGCACTACCTCCTAGTATGGTAGTATTTTCAATTCAAGTAATATTCTTCTATCCTTTTTCCTACCAATTTTGGGTACTTTTAAGGAGGTCCATCAGGAGAACCAAATCACTCTAGAGATTCACCTTCATTATGAGCAACCCACAAGCTTTAAGGTGTTTCCATGTTTCATAGGATTACTGAGATTTGGAGCTTGAGCAATTGGGAATAATCCTTGTGACAACATAGTCATTCTGGGTCGACTCAACATGATGATTGGGTTTTTGAGAGCTACCAACTACAATAGTCAGGGATTAAGATAACAAAATAACTAAATAATTAAAAATAGTGAAATCAAGGGAATTACCCTAATCAAGGGGCACATGTTTTGGCTCGAGATAATTGGCTAATGTGTTATCTCATGTTAACCACCACCGAGGATGCAAGAATGCTCAGACTTGTGGAGGCAGGTGGACTTTGATGCCTTGTACCTATAATCATTAAAACATTCACATGCTAAGTGTACTTTTTCTCTCTTAACACATGTTTAATTTAATATTCCTCAAATATCTAAGACATTTGAATCACTAATGAAGTTCTTTATGGTTCAAATAATAGCATGGACTTTAATGAAGGCAAAAAGCAATGTAAAAGTAGAAATAATTTATCCTATATGATCTCTAATAACCCCCCTCCTACCAAACCTATATTTACATTTGATGCACCATTAAAGTTTACTTTAATCCAATCCTTAGGAGGTGTATCCCAAACCATATTGTCTCTAAGCATATTTATATCCTTAAAAAGGGTATATATATATATAACTAAATATTCTGAGATTTAGTAATTTGAAGATGAGAATTAAACACACCAATCTTCACTTTATTAGTTATCTTCTCAAAGATCCTTGACATAAGATTCTCTTTGATACCCTTCTATTGTCACCCTTCCTTTCCCTAAAATTTATGTTGTTTGTTTTGTCCACATATCACATGCAATTTGAGGGAACATGAGAGACCATAAGAACATCAAAGATGGATTTAAAGAGGGAGAAAAATATTGATTAACAAATTCATGAATGTAATTTGGGAAGACGCAACTAAGATTCCAAATGGAGTGGGGTCTGGTAGCACCCTATTAATTCCTAAGGTCCTCTGGTCTTGCCTAGCCCTCCTAAATTTTGTCTAAGTAATAAAAATACCTAAAACCCTAGTAGTCATCTTAAATATTGAGTTTATTTTTGTTGTGTTTTATTAATAACTTGCTATATTTGGTTGTCATTTTTAAGTTGCAATCTTGAAGTGTAATACCCCTCCTGTTCACTTTTTTGCATTTCACATATATAGTTTTTCTCAAACCATTGAAGGGCATTTTAACATCATATGCATTCTCATATAATTTAATGATAAGACATCATCCCTTTCACTTCTAATTATAAATTAAACTTTGATTATAAAAACTTCATCTTATTACCTATATAAATAACATCATCAATATTATTTCTCTACAACACCAAGCATATAGCTATATTCCTTGAAAATGGTCAATATCATAACATCGTTAGTAATATTATATCTCATCAAATCAAAATAACATAAAATATTTTTCATTACTTTAATCGATTTATCTAACCTCACTAATATCATTCTAATTATTAATCAAATCAACATTTCACATAAGATAATGCAAAATCATGCAAGAGGTTTGGCTCGTGCCATCGCGACAACCCAATGAATAAAGTACCCAAATAAATCATGCAATGGTTCTCAGGACCAAGAACATGAAGGAAGCTCACATCTCAATGCAATATTATCATCAAATCGCTATGAAGCAATCACAAAGCAATACAACACATCACTAGTCTAGAACGATCATATGACCATATATGTAGTGCCCAAACTTTTGGGCAAAATTACAAGTTTTTCTTTTTTATAACACTAAACTACTTCTGATCTACATAATGTCTAGATATGGTTGTTCACTTAGTTTCACTAATTAGAAATCTTAAGTGTCAACCTAATTGGGTCTCTAATGCAAGCGATAAAATATTTATTAATCTCTTAACTAAAAGGGCGACTTTAGAACTTCTCCTAAGTCCATAAGAAATCTAATAATTAAATTATTTAAATTTTAACCCAAGTGTTGAAAACCATTCAATTTATCTTAAATATAATTCCTAATAAATTATATTTCAATTTCTTATCATTTACTAATTATTCCCATTGTAAATTAAAGTTCATTAAAATATTCAAATAATGACAATACAACTTTAATATTAAATCGCCCAATTGAATTCTTCAATTTTAACTATATTAGCGTTGATATAATTTTCTTATTTTTTTTTTTAAAAACTATAAACCACCATATTAACCTTAATACAAATCCAATATATGAATATTAATTAAATAGACAATTGTATTTATTGGCCCATAACATCATTATAATATTTAATCATTAAAATGGTTTCCTAATTGGACTAATTTTAAATCCATGATTAAAACAAACCCATTTAATTCTATACATTCATTTGAATTAAAAAGATCAATTAAATCTCCCTTTAATATTAAATTTGGGACATTCCCCCCAAATCTTTCTTTATAATTTACCCCTCTCCTATTTTAAAATAGTTGACCTATTCTATGATAATTTTAAATTAACCCCTTTTAGGGCTTCTTAACCCTCATGGGTTATTTTTACCTCTTTATATTTTCTTTTTTTTTTAATTTTAAGTTGACTTTATTAACAACAAACCCTAGTTATCATTTTATATTATCAAAATCCCCTTTTAAAAATTTTCATATTTTTTGAACTTTCATATTTTTTTGGATGCAGGGGCAGATTTTGGTTATGGTCGCCATGGTTTGGGCAGGGTTGAACCCTGTAGTGAGCTCAGAGGCTCCAGCGGTGATCATTAGTAGCTATTAATAGAAGTGGGGGTGTAGTGTCATAAAATTGTAACCCTTGCAATTTTTGACCACATTAGGGTCTTCACACTGGCGAATCAAATTCCCAAGCCTGATCAGAGACCCGAGACTTGCTCAATCCCTAACAATTGCACCTTTTTTCCCTCCGCATTGCCTGAACCTGCTTCCTATCTTGAGCTAATGGTAGGACATGGGCGTGGTGCCCCTATCCCCCCTAGGACAGGGGCATGGCACCCATGTCCTTGCCCTATCTTGGGGCCCCTTCATTCAAACTATGCACTGCAATTTGTGATTAAAGTGAGAAAACTTCCCCAATGTTGGCCTATGACAAAAAATCAGCCTATTAACCCTAATTGACAAATAGATAAGTTGCATTTACCCTCCCATTTGCATAAGTTTAAAAATAGATGAGATCATGCATTCAAGCATTCAAGTACCCCTTTCATGCATTAAGCATCTCAAGTCTCCTTTCAAGGCTAGGTGTTGCATTCAAGTCAAGGATTCAACCATTAAAGATGAGATTGCTTTCAACATTCAATTCCATACAAGCAATTCTATCTACATTTATATTAAAACCTCCCTTTAGGTGAATTACATTTCATTCTTTCATTTACGTTTACTTGCAAGTACTTTCTTTCATCATTTGGTTAATTCCAAAACTAGGGTTTCACCTGAAGGTAAACCTCTAATCCCAACCCCTTTTCCTCTATTTTCTGTGTAGGTTGTAGGTGTGCAACTGTATTTGCAGATTTGGACTCCATTTACAGAGGTGGAAAACCCCTTTTTATTTCGCGGGTTTTTCGAAGGACCGTGTGCACTTTCAACACGGTCCTGACAACTTTTTCTCAAATTCACAAGGCAGCTTTGTCTCAACATATTATAACCAGATCCAAGTGCACAACTTCATCCCACACTTCTATCTCGAGTTATAATTAGTTCTTTGTTGCTTTTACACTTAGTCTCAAAACACATAATTCAATCATTTTCCACTCTAAAAGAGGGGTTAGCCTATCATTTTCATACCATTATCAATTCATTTAGCATTCAATATCTTTCCTAAGAGATTGGATCTAGTGAATTTCCCCCCCTCTTTTAAATGTAATGTGGGTAAGGTGATTGAAGGGAAATCTGCAGTGAAACTTTCGTCTCTCTTTGGAGGGAAGAAAAGATTTCCTCTTGATCTCCCATCATTCACTTTTCCCCACATCACATTTTTGTGAACCTGACATCTTGAATGATTTCCTTTGAAAATCATTGCACATTTTTCATTTACAAGTTTAATTTTTCTGCAAACTTAGTGGTTAATTCATTCAAAACCCTAGTTTTAAAAATTGAAATTGAACTTGTACTTTGTAAAAATTGCTTGCTATTATTGTCTTAAATCTGAAAATTGCATAATTTGTCAAATTCAATTTCTTCATTGTCTTGTTCAATTTGCAAATCAAATTCACAAAATTAAGAGGTTAATTATCAAAACCCTAATTTTCAAAAATCATCTTGAAGTTGTGCAAAAATTGAATTTCCATTTAATTTTCAGATTTGTGACTGTTTTCAGACTTATCCTCTTTCCTGAAATTCAAAATTTGAATTTCCCTCCTTTTTCAAATTTTAAAATTTTAAAAATTAAGTGGTTAGGTCCTAAAACCCTAATTTTCAAATTTAAGTGGATTATGTGCAAATTTCAATCAATTTCAGTTTTCTAAACATTTTTCAAGGTGTCCCTATCCATTAGGTTTGACCTTTTTTCAAATTTGCAATTCAATTCCTTTTTTTTTCTCAAAACCCTAATAGGGTCCTATTTTCACATTCAAACCTTATTTTTGCCTATCTAGAGATTGTAAAATCAACCAATTGGGATTAGCTTTAAAATCATCGTAACTTTCATCCCTGAAAATTTCAAAAAAAGTTGGTTGGACCGTGTGCACTTTCATCACAGTCCCCAACTTTTTTCCCAAAATTTCAGGAGACTATTAAGACTATATTTAATAGCTTAAATCCAAAATATTATCTGATTTTTTCGATTTTTTATCCCTCTTAAATCGAAAAATACCTTCAAAATTCAATATTTCAAATTTCAAGAAATTTTTTAAAATTAAGTGGTTAATTATAATCTGCCCTGATTTTAAAAATTCTGATTTTGTCAATTTTAAAATTAACTGGTATCCCATTGGCCCTAATTTTAAAATTCCAATTTCCTTTCATTTATTATAAAATTATTTTTGGAAGTTATGTCATTTTCTCCTTTCAACAAAGTTCAAATTGTCTAATCATTAATTTCTTAAATTTTGCATTATTCAATTTTTGTACACTTTCTTCCCACAATCTACAAGTCAAAATTCAAAATTTCAAATTTTCCCTCTAGTGCTTGAGTTTTACCACTATTAGTCCTACCTATATTATCCCCGTTAGACAAAGCATTAGAATTAAGGCTTCCCAAGGTTTAATTATCGAGGAGATGGAGCCTAATTTGGGTGACTTCTTTAATGAGGATAATGCTAATTCTTCCCATCTTAATCATGTCCCTATCTATCCAATTGATTAATCCCATGATGAAGAAGAAGCTTTGACTAGAGTTTCCATAGATCAACTTTCAAAATTGGATAATCAATTTGATAGCTTCCAACAATGGATGCCCCAAGAATACCCTAATAGTGAAGCTCTTCCATTAATTGAAGGCCTTAAACACATGATTCAAAGTGATAAGAATGGAATTGATATATTGTGTGGAATTGCTCATATTGTTGATTCTAATGTCATGCCTATAAAGAGTTGTGCTGAGACCTTAGGCTACTCACAACCTCCCACACAAGTCAATCCTTCTATTCCTTTGACTACTCCTATAACTAGTGTTCCTACTTTTATCTCAAACATCATGGCTACATCAACTCAAAATGTCATTCCTACATCAATTATTCATGGGGGAAATCCCTCTTCTTCATTTAATCCTCCAAATTTACCCATGTCTTCAATAAGAATTCGTATTATCCCTCAACCAATCAATGTGACACAAGGGGGAAATTCATTCAACAATTTTATTCCTCCTTTAAGTGTCCCATTTCCTACTCAATCATCACCTATGCCTACTTATCATAATGTCCCACCACCTTATTCTCAATCAATTCCTTCCATCAATAATATCACACCACCTTCTCAATCAACCATGTCTAACATCAATTCCTCTACCGAAGCGACCATTAATAATCTTTCTCAAACTGTGTCTTCCTTACAACAACAAAATTTCTTCCATGAGTTAGTCCAAGTTTAGTGTGCCCACATTCGATGTTGCGAGACAGCATTCTCTTGATATTGTTAAAGTCATCCCACCTAAGCATGTTCAGGTCCCTCAATTGGAACTCTATAATTGAAAAGGTTATCCTCTAACGCATGTCAAAACATTTCAAACCTTGTGTACTGATTTTGCTTATGATCAAAGATTTCTTGTAAAACAATTTACAAGAACACTAAGAGATAAGGCTTTACATTGGTATTTCTCTTTGCCTTCTTATTCTATCACTTCTTTTCAACAACTATCAAATGCTTTCATTCAACAATTTTAAAACAACATTGGTCCTAAAA
The DNA here is from genome assembly GCF_030272615.1 of Cryptomeria japonica. Taxonomy (NCBI): domain Eukaryota; kingdom Viridiplantae; phylum Streptophyta; class Pinopsida; order Cupressales; family Cupressaceae; genus Cryptomeria; species Cryptomeria japonica. The sequence goes on from NC_081413.1 coordinate 292,321,620, forward strand.
TCACTTTGATTGATTTAATGCATTGTAAAAAAGGTGTTAAAGAAAAAGTGGTTGATTTCATTGGTAGATATAAGCATTTTTGTGGTCAAATTTCTTTTCCTGTGCCTGATAATGATACTCAAAGAATTTTCATTTCTAATTGAAAAAAGATATTAGGGAAAAGCTTCTTTTTTCTGAGTTTACTTCCTTTCTATAGTTGTGTGCAACACTCCACAATTATCAATTGGTTGTGAGTCAAATTGAGCTATCTACTCCTATGGCTCTAAGTGATAAGGGGGGAAGTGTTCAACAACCATTTGCAAAGTCCAAACCAAAAAAAGGCTTCATCAATTTCGCTGATACAATCAACAACAACAATGTATATGCTACAACAGGTATGCCTCCTATTTCCAATTTTTTCAAAAGAGAAAGATAATTATACACCTTTGAATGAATCTTTACATAGTATTATGTCTCAATTGTTACAAAGAAATGTTATCAAACTTCCTCCTATAAAACCAGTTGATCCTTCTAACCTAGCATCCCATTATTTTGATAATAATTCCTTTTGTCAATTTCATCATCATCCTGGTCATGATACTAAGAAATATTTTGCATTGAAAAGTAAGATTCAAGATTTGATTGATAATAATACTATATCTATGGCATGAGTGAATGATAAGGGAAACAAATCAATAGCTCCTCCTAATCAAAATCTTAATATTTTTACTGATCCTTTTCCTTCTCATACCTCTATCATGATTTGATTAACATGGTAGAGAAACAAGAGACACCTAAGGATCTTTGTATTACATTTGACCCTAGTGAGACCATTAGAGCACCTAATAGCCCTTTATACATAGTTGCAAAGGTTAAGGACATACCTTGTTGTGGTGATCTTGTTGATCCCTCTTGCATGGTTAACATTGTCACTAAGGAGTATATTTTCACTTTACGATTTCATAAACCAATATATCATGATTCTAATGTGGTTGTGAAGTTATTTGATGGATTCTCTTTTCCTACCATTGGTTCTACCACCCTTCTTGTTGAAGTTCACAATAAATATATGGATGACAACTTTGTTATCATTCCTTCTTCCGAGCAATTTGGTGTGAAGTTGGGCTACCCTTGGATATCTTCCATGAAGGCTATTGCTTCTCCAATTAGTAAGTGTTTGAAATTTCTCCATAATGGAAAAATCATAACCGTTAACCATAACTTATTTCGACCATCCAAAAGAAGCCCTAGTGTTCCTATTGATTTCTTTTGGCCTAAACAATTTCAATCTCTTCCACCAAGGAGTGATGCTCTTTTTCAATCTTATAAAAAATGGAAGAAAGATATGATCTTATCCTTAAGTCAACCTAGATCCCCAACACTTGGCATTCCCATTCTTGTTGAAGATGAAGTTCTTCCCCTAATGGATAGAACTAATCTTCCTCCTAAGGAAGATCCTCAACCTATTCCAATGGATGTAACTATGCCTTCTCCTAAGAATAACAAAATTCTTCCTAAGGTTATACCTGTACCTCCTCCTCATGATGGACCCGGTCTCCTTCCTACACCTAATATTTCTCCTTTATATGGTGCAGTTCCACCTCCTTTCTATTATAGAGAGAAGAGGCTTGCCTCTCCTCTTGTTTAACCTAAAATTCCTCAACCTAAACCTTCAACTATCAAAGAGGAGAATATTCCTCCTTCAACAAATGTTCCTCCTTCTTCTCAGCCTTCCGCTAAGACTCCATGAAATCATTGTGTGAGAGACCATCAATGAAGACATCGTGCTCGAGCTCGTGAAGTTGTTCCTCAAAATATTCAATCTCCTAGAACTCCAATACTTAACATGATTCCCTTTTCTCCTAAACAAGATGTTGAACCTAAATCTCCAAATCGTAAATTGCAGAAAACATGTGATGGTTTTACTTCTATTCATGTGCGAGTTCCTCTTTCCATAAATCTTGATGAGGAATTAGGTGAAAATTTTATTCATGATGGAAATACAACTCCTAATGCTTTTGATAGTGACTATGAATATGTTGATGTTGACAAGCATTTATCAGCTGAATTTTCAAAAGCCCTAATCCTAGCTCCCAGAGTCAAACAAAGTGACTTACCAAATGAGAATAGTCCTTGTTTGGATATTGTGATAGCTCCATCTACTATGCTTGATGTCCCTCCTTTGGCATGTTTCCCACCTTCCCAAAATAGTGATTGTGTCGACTTGAATTTCATCCTTAGAATGCTACCTGCAACAAGTCAGTTTCATAAAATACCAATGGAAATGCTACAGGAAATCCAAACTCAACCAATGAAACTACATGAAATACATATGAAATAAAAATGCTATTATTACCTTCATGGTTTATATCTCATTGTGTCCTAACTCCACTGTTCCTGGTTGCAGATGGTGTGCTCTCAGATAAGCACTGATAGCTTCCAAGATGGCATATGTAGAATGGACTGATAACTGATAGTTCACAAATGCTATGATATGCAATACTACATGATTATACTAAAATGATTATTCTTAAATGATAATTTCTATTTTCTTCAAGATTAAAACTCATGGATGCATAAGTTTTACAAATGATTGGCTTGTAAATCCACTTGAAGTCATACTCTCTCTCAACTGAAACTCTTGATTTTATAGACCTTGAGAGGATAAGATGATGTGGCTTAGATCAATGGTCATGATCAGATATGCAGATTTGGATGGCTGAGAGAAAAGGTGAAGGTTAACAGAAAGGGAGAAGGAGAAGACAAGTGTCACTCATCTCACCTTGACTGGGTTGTTGACTGAGGGAATCTAGGGATGGTTGGATAAGATTTAGGCATGAGAGGACAAGTGGAATCAAGTCCTTCCTAAGATGTAGGGGGTGTTGGAGAGAATATAGGAGGTTATGAAATATGTGTACATACACAATATTTCATTAAGTTTGGAGGCTGGAGATAAATGATGAATTAATATTTAAGAAATATTAATTTCCTTAGCCACATGATGGATGAATTGGCAAAGGGAAGATGAAGTGGAGATGGAGGGTGAGTTGGATAAGAAAGATTAAATAATTTAAGAAATTATTTAATATTTGAGACTATAGGATAGGAGAATAACCATTAAATATTAGATATTTAATTGATTGAAGGAGATAATTAAATATTAGATATTTAATTAATTGATTAGATGGATAATTAAATATTAGATATTTAATTATTTAGAGGAATAGGATAGATGAATTAATTAATAAAATATTTCAATTAAATTAATTAATAGAAAAACATGAAATGAATTAAATTAATTAATCTTTTTAAATTAACTATTTAATAGAAGAATAATTATTAAATAAATATAAATATTTATTTAATCACTCATAGCCAATTTTATGTGTATACACTTTGCCCCTCTTTGAAATGATGTCAATACAACATAGTTTCAAAGATTAAATCAAGTCTCAATAATGTGCCTGATATAGATAAAAAACCTAATTGTGTGCCCCCTCAGGAGATTGATCATAAAATTGTTGAAAACTTTGGTTTGAACGATTGATCTCATGATAATTGATAAAAAATCCATCAATTAAATTTGTTTGTAAAAAACAAATTAAATTGCCCCATTGAAAAGCATTAATTACTCTTTCAAATAGTAAATATAAAATTAACCAAGGTTAATTTTAATTTCATTGTCATCCTTGTCAGCTTGTGAAGAAAATTGTCTTGGTGAGGTGGCTAAATGGTGATTCTTGTGGAGAACCATCGATTTGAGTGTGTTCGATGATATTAGCGACCTCCTAAGTATGGGTTGCCGGTATGTATCTTATCCCAAGCTTTGTTTTCAACTTGTCGTACAACTTTTCATGTTTTTAGGCGCGTTTTTTAAATTTTTTGTGATTTTTTGGCATTAGGTTAGCACTTTTGCATTTAGATTTAGCGCATATGCAATTAGGTTTAACGCTTTTGCTCATGATAGCGCTAATGCTCATTTTGTTAGCGCATATGCTAAGGATGTTAGCACATATGCATCGATTAGCGCTTATGTTTTGTTTGTTAGCGCATATGCATTAGTTAGCGCTTATGTTTCATTTGTTAACGCATATGCATTGTGTGTTAGCGCTTTTACAAGTCTCACGCATATGTGCTTAGGGTTAGCATGTTTGTTAAAAAGGTTAGCGCATATGCTTTGTTTTACACTTATGTTCAATAGGATAGCGCATATGCTTTAAATGAATGTTTTTGATAGATGCAAAGCCAAAAAATCATTGTGTTGATTGAATTTGACATGTTTGATGCACATGTATGATGAATAGGGACTTGATTGATTAATTGATTGATGTCATTTGATAGATTGATCTGATTTGATTGGATAGATTAGCTCTAAGAAACTGATTTAGTTTCTAATGTAAGAGCTTAGTAGAGTTTTGATTTAACTCAGTGATTGATAGAAAACCATGATTGATAGGTTTGAAAATGATTTGATAGCTTAAGTTGCTTCAGTTTGATTTGATAGATCAGCGATCACTTTGATTTTATAGATAGATAAGTGATGATTGATCTAATTCTCTTGGTAAATAGGAGAAACTTGATGTTCTCTAGTGTCGAGAGAAATTCCCGGTGGTATGTCATTTAGTGCCAGAGTTGACATGGGAAGAGGTGAGACATATAGATGCCTATGGTTTACGCCATCTTTTATATATGCCTGAGATTACCCATAATAGAGGATTGTTGATGATATTAGCCGAGAGATGGCACAGTGAGCATAACACTTTCCACCTGCCCACAGGTGAGATTAGTGTGACGCTCGAGGATGTTTATAGGATTCTGCACATCCTAGTGATCGGTGAGTTAGTGTAGTATGATGTTCATGATCATGTTGGGATAGAGGCTTGCAGAGTCATTTTTGCTAATGAGAGAATCTCTAGAGGAGATATCCGATGGGAGGATATGGTTATGTATTACGAGACTCTCTATGTGATCTTGTTGGTTTGATTGGAGGATTCATTTGTCTTGATAAGAGATCATGAGGTTTTGTTGTTGGATGGGGTGAGATTCTTCAGAGTATGATGCAACATCAGACTCGATATGCTTGGGGTGTTTGTATGATGGCACATTTATATCATGATCTTCATCAAGTGGTGTATGATGAGAGTGCTAGTTTGTCTATAGGATGCACACTTTTATAGATCTGGTGCTAGGATCACATTGCTATTATTCGGCCTATCCATCATAGAGTTCATGGAGAGAGGCAGCCATATGTGTATCTATATGCAAGTATCCTTACTCAGCATAAGCTGGGTAAGATGAAGTATTAGTGTTGGGTACTTGATTCATTGGATAGTATTACTTGGAGACCATGTTAGGATTCCCAAAGATACTGAGAGGGTTGGGGGGGGTGAATCAGTATCTAACTGGTTAATAAATTTACTTGACTTAAAACATGAAAAGCATATTAAACTATGTATCGGTAAACAAGAAATAATGCAGTAAACAAGAATAACAACAACCACATGAGAAGCACACCATAACACAATATTTTAACCAGGAAACCCGGTGTGGGAAAAACCTCAGTGGGATTTGTGACCCACAATATTTTCTTACTGGCCAATAAGGGAATATTACTCTTACAATAGGGGTATGCACATGCAGGAAGGCCAAGTGCCTAGAGCTCACTGCTCAATTACAAAAGAAGTCACACTGACTTACAAAAATGGATTATATTAATCCAATGTCTTGTACTGCTTCAGATTATCATCTACTATGCCAGATCTAGTATTGGTTTAAGCTCTGCTACATACATAAACCCTTAACCTATAATTCGTATAGTAGGTCTTCTTATCTTGCATCCTATCACACATATTTCCTATTACAAAATGATATCATACATATATGAGTCATATTACAGCTCGCCATGTTGGCTTATAATGATTTTACAATTAATTACAAAATACATCTCAAACAAAATTTCTGTTGGCCAGGGTGTCGGTATCCTTCCTTTCACTGTCGGTGTTCTATGTGATGGTGTAGAGTTTGTCATTGCTGGTGCCGGTGCCAATATCCTATCTTGCCGCTATCATATGATTACAAGGTTTCCATCAATGACAAAACCTTCAATCACCTACAATTTATCATTGGAGTGTGCATTTGCCAACAATCTCCCCCTTTAGCATTGATGGCAACACTCATGAGAAAAAAAAAAAAGTGTCCAAAATGATATCCAAAAATTGTCTACCAAAATTGTCTTACCAAAACTATATGCTCCCACTAAGCAGATGAAGCCCTTTCCTTCTGACCATTTTCTCATCCCACTACTCCCCCTTTGACATCAATGACAAAGGTTGTCATTCACTGTCAGTGGAGTCCTGCCTAGATTCTTGTAACTGGTGGGTTACAATCTGAAAGATATTTGTCAAAACTAAATTTATGCCATTGTTGAATGTTTTGTAGTCTTTTATTACCTCTTGTGTTCTCTGCACTGTACTGATGAGTATGTGCATTTGTTCTTCTGGTGTCTTCAGTCCAGGAAACAAAGCCTCAGATATTTCTTTTCTCAAGGAAATAAGATACTCTATTCTTGGACTAAGTATGCATTTTAAGTCCTTTGCCTTATCCTTTATTCCCTGTTTGTCTTTCTCCAATTTCTTGATTTTCTCTTCCTACTTTGCAATTTTATTTTCTAATTCCAAAAATGAATCTGATGTTCCAATCAAATTTTCAGCAATATTATTTATCTTCTCTTGAGCTTTGTCGATCTTCTTGTCAAGATCCTCTATTAAGACATTTGTTTTGTAAGTATCCCTGTACAGTTTCTTGAAGTTATAGATTATTTCTCCAAGTTCCGATAAGAGGGTATCCATTTCTTCCTTGTTTTTTTTTACAATATCCTCAAATAATTTCTCTTTTTCTTTTATCATTCTCTCCTTAAATGTATCCTCATTTATTTGATCAACAGTTACTAGGTTGTCAGTGATAAACTTAGACAATGTGTCTAGTTGACCTAAAGAATCTTTATTCTCAACACTGCACTTTGGTGCTATCAATTTAAGAATTGGTATAGTATCATCAATAGCCTTATAGGCTTGTGCATTTCATTCCATGATCTTCTTTATTGAATCTAATAAGACCTCTGTTACATTAGTAGGTCTGAATTCTGTCATAGCTATATCGGATGTTTGTCCAACAATTTTTACAATAGACATGCTACTGGTTGTAGTTATTTCCTTGCTTTGTTCGACCTTTGGTAGGTCTGTCTGAGTTTGCATTTCCACAAACAAAGTTGTAGGCTTTTAAGTTTGGCCAGGTGGCACTGTCTCTGTCTATATCTATGCTTCAACCTGTACTGGTTTGGGTTTCTCCAAATGTGTCTCAAATGGTTTCTCTGAGCTTTCAATTGCCGGTTCCTCAGTTTGTGCCTCTGAACTTTTCTTAGCCAATTCTTCAGATGGTTTGTCTGTTATATCTACCGGTTTCTCAGTGGAATCCTTTTCCAGTTGCTCTTCCTGTGAAGGTTTTTCTATGTTTAACTCAACCTCTGCAGCTAGTGACTTTGTGGTCACATCTTTCTCCTTATCCTCAGTGGTCTCTCTGTCAACCACGACATTAACTTCCTAAGTATCTACATTTATAGTATACAAAATTTTTGATTCAGGGTTTGTATCTTCTACTGGAGTCTCCATACTCTCAATGGTTGGTTGATTTGCAGTAGTGTCTACCAGTGGATTATCTGAAGGAGGTGGAGGCACATTGTCAATTATTTTTAAACTTGGTGGTCCACCTACCTTGCCTTTACCCTTGTCTCTGTCCTTTTGATATACTCTAATAGTTTTAGGTCTGAGTAATTCTTCCTTTTTTTATTTCTCCACAAAGAAAATATCCCATCCATCAGTTGTTTCCTCAAATACTTCAGTTACTCTGCCAGCCATTAATGCTACATGTCGATGAGCAGTAGAGAATACTGTCCAGATAGCCTCACTGATTAATTTGTCTATTTCATCAGGTGAGTTAACTAGATGCATTGCTAGTAATTTTTCAATTTTAATCTTTTTATCTAGTTCAACAATAGATAATCTTCTAGCTTCTAATCTCCTATACAAGTCATTTGGAATTTCATCAACAATTTGCATCAAAAATTTCTTGTATATATCTAAGTGTAGAATTACACTGTTCTCTATACTTTCCTTATCATCACCTGATAGTGTATTGTACATTTTATTGATGTTCTTCAGCTTACCATCCTCTGTAATTTCACTAAGAAGTTTGTCAATGGGGGCAATAGTTTGTTTCACCTTCATCTTAGGAGTCATCTTCTTTGTTGGTGGCCTTACTACCTATTGCTTCTGTCTTGTCCTTTTTGGTGTAGGAGAAGGTGCCAGTGAAGGTTTTCTTTTCCTCTCAACTCTCTTGAATACAATAGGTATGTCACTTTCTAAAGAAGTTCCAACCGGGGAAAGGTGAGTTTCCGATTGAAGTGCTTCCAACTCACTTTCAGTTATACCAGTTTGTTTTAGCACATCTTCCTTGATTTCCTTTTCCTGTCGGGTTCCTTTTCTGACGGTTGCTTCTACCTTATTTAACTCTTTTCCTTGATTGTATAGTGCTCTCAATTGTTTCTGTATTACCAAATACTTTCTCTTTTGGTTCCTTAGGAGCTTCAAGGAGGGCTTTTGCATAAGTTTCTATGATGTTATCATCTGTCTCATAGCCCATTTCAGTTACCTAGATGGTTCTAGGGATAACTTCCTCCATCCAAATTTCATCTTTCTTGATCACAAAATAGATTTCCTTTTGATACTTATCCACAATAGCTTGTGATAGTCTTACTTTGTTCTTCATTCAAGCCTTAAATGCTTGAAAATGCTCATTTATGTTTTTCTCCCTGTTCTCTCCCATATTGTTTAATAGTTCTGATAGTTGTTTTCCTACCGGTATATCAAATCCAAAATCTCTAGCACCACTACCGAGTACTTGTTTGGTTATGTATAGCATCAGACAAATAAGTAAGTTTCCAAATCTGAATGTCCCCTTTTTGTCTCTTTTGATCTTACCCAAATTGTCTATCAACTCATCTTTGAGCCATTCACATATGTCTATTCTTGCATTATCATTTACCATATCATAGACACTCTTAATACATAGGCTAGAAACTGAGTTTAACCTATTTGTATGTGTAGCCTTATAACCTAAGACCATACTAATAAATCTAATATTTGTATCCTTCACATCATTTACCCTTAGAGATCTCTTATCAAATGTTGCACCGGTTAGGTTTGTCACTAAGTCATTTGAGACCTTCTTAGTTTTGTCAAGTCTGTTGCTGGTGGAGGGTAACCCTGTTACAAATTTTACTACTTCTTTTGTGATTTTATGGTTAGAGTCTAACCAGAAGTGTGCTCTGCTTAACACAATCCTTATGATATCCTTGGGGAAATCCAGGATACTAAGTATTTCAGTGAAACCTAGGGTTTCTACTATCTTATGTTCAGGTTTGACATTTCTAGATTCATCACAAATTATAGTCTCATACATATTTTTAATTTCATCATCACCTAGTTCATCAATATGACAATGTATATACATTCTAGGGTCTTTAGCATATACTACTCCTTTAGGGATTTGAGAGAATGCACCTATGCTATCATCTTTCTTAGTAATTTCGGGAACTAGCTGAAAAATGGGTCTAGGTCACTTAACAACTTCAACAATAGTAGGGTTTGCAATAAATTCAGGAGTGGATGAAGATGTCATAGCTATAAATACCTCAATCTGCCTTAAGGATGAATGGTTTGATGGATTGTTTCACTTCTTTACTTGGAGTACCTTCACTCAGGAATTTTCGTGCTCTCAAAGATTTGAATGCTCGGTGAATGAAAAAGGAGCCAAAACACTTGCTTTATAATGTTATTTTCACCAACTACCATATTTAATGCTTGCCGGCTAAGTCACAGCTTAAGTCATCTACCAATATAGAAGTAATTTCAACTTCTCACCATCAATCGAGGGAATAATAGCACATTTTTCATTTTGTTGCTAAACCCCCAAAAGATTTTTCTTCAGTTAGATGAAGAGTCTCCTGTCAGTGGAGTGTTACTCTGTTCTGTCGGTGGAGGAGTAATAACATCAACATTCTGATCTGACTTTTTGATCCATTGTTTTGAGAATTCTTGTTTTACCTCTTCAAATTTTTCTTTACCTTTCAAACTAGGACCTTTGTTATTTGCCGGTGATGCCTTACTTCTACAAAATTTAGCAATATGTCCAATCTTGTTATAGGCATAACAAGTCACATTGTTCTTCTAAATAGCTTTCTCATATCCTATGCCTGTATGTGTTCTGCATTGATTAGATAAGTGCCCAAATCTCCCACAAACATAACATCTCACATTCATTCTACAATTTTCTGAATTATGACCAACTTTGTTGCATTTAGAACATTGACCGGTGGGTGTATTAGTGTTCTGATAATTTCTAGATCTACACTGATTTGCTCTATGACCATACTTGTTATAGTTAAAGAATTTTCCATTAAACTTGTAAGCAGTAGGTTGTCTTACCAGCTTGCTATGATCATGATTATTTGCAGTACCGGAGCTTTCACCAACTTCAAAGCCAAGGCCATTTGTATCACCATTAGGTTTCTGATTTTTCAGCATGTCACCAAGTTCTTCTAAACTTTTATTGGATTTTTCCTTGTGATGATTTGCAACAGTTAGTTCACTTTCCAAGATTCCTTTCTATCTTATGAGTTCAGTAATGTCATTTTGTGTGTGCATTAGATCTGTCTTCAACATATCATTTTCATGACTAAGTCTTGTGTTTTCATTTCTAGCATCATTTAGTCTTCTGACCAAGTCTTCTTCATTTTTCTTTCTATCTTCAATTTCTTTACAAAATCTCATAGTCATATTCTGCATCTCATTCTATGCTGTATTGATCTCTTGTCTTAGCTTGTTTACCAAATCATTAAGAGTTTCCTTTTCATCATTTTCATTCTGCATCTTTTCACAAAGTTCTCTTCTCTTATTTCTTGTAATGGTAATATTTTCTTGAAGTGCTTGAATGATATCCTGAGCAGCCTTTAGATCATCTTCAAGTTTGATATTCTTCACCTTTTTTGCATCATAGTCTGCAAGAGTTGTTTTCAATTGTTCACTCCAGTTTTCCATCTCTACTGGTGACAAGATATTCCTCAAGTTGTTAGGCTTCTGAAAATAGAGGACCAGGCTATAATACCAATTGTTAGGATTCCCAAAGATACTAAGAGGGGGGGATGAATCAGTATCTAACCAGTTAATAAATTTACTTGACTTAAAACATGAAAAGCATATTAAAACTATGTACCAGTAAATAAGAAATAATGCAGTAAACAAGAATAACAACAACCACATGAGAAGAACACCATAACATAGTATTTTAACAAGCAAACCCAGTGTGGGAAAAACCTTGGTGGAATTTGTGACCCACAATATTCACTTACTAGCCAATAAGGGAATATTACTCTTACAATAGGGGCCTGCACATGCAGGAAGGCCAAGTGCCTAGAGCTCACTGCTCAATTACAAAAGAAGTCACACTGACTTACAAAAATGGATCATATTAATTCAATGTCTTGTACTGCTTTAGATTAACATCTGCTATGCCAGATCCAGTACCGATTTAAGCTCTACTACATACATAAATGCTTAACCTATAATTCATATAGTTGGTCTGCTTATCTTGCATCCTATCACACATATTTCCTATTACAAAATGATCTCATACATATATGAGTCATATTACAACTCACCATGTTGGCTTACAATGATTTTACAATTAATTACAAAATACATTTCAAACAAAATTCTTGTCGGCCAGGGTGCCAGTATCCTTCCTTTCATTGTCGGTGTTTTGTGTGCCGGTGTAGAGTTTGTCATTGCCAGTGTCGGTATCTTGTCTTGCCGGTATCATATGAATGCAAGGTTGCCATCAATGAAAAACCTTCAATAACCTACAATTTCTCATTGGAGTGTTCATTTGCCAACAGACCATATGTTGATTGTGAGTCATGGATGGATGATGCACAAACATTACCATTTATTATGCAGAGTAGATATCTCATTGGTCAGAATCCTTACATTATTGAGTGATAGTTGATTAGTCACATTCTTAGATATTTTGGTATCATTCAGTCTATGACTACTGGTGTCATGATATATGCTCGGTGGTACAAAGATAGGAAAGATTGGGGACCTTATTTATCATTTGAGATTGCTCACGTAGAGTTTCTTGCTACTTTGAGAGTGGCTTATGATATGAGATTGCACATTCTTGATCTTGGTGTTACTGTAGAGTATGCTCAGTATATACTAGCGCATCCATGTCCTCATATTATTGATCTAGCAGATCCTCTTCCCAACTCAGGAGCTGAGGATGATGATTCAGATGATCCAGGTGTCAGGAGATGGAGACGGAGATAGAGTTGAGAGCTTAGAGCTACTCAGGAGGCCAGGGGAGATGGAGATGGGGGTGGGGATGGAGGTGGGGGTGGTAGGAGACCAGGATGGAGAGGAGGTTGATTGAGAGTTCATGGAGGACTATTTGGACTAGTTGGCAGGATTGGGAGTCCGCGTCCTATGGGTGGGAGAGATGTTGGATGGATTGGGAGGGATACTGGAAGGGCAGGGATGAGATCACTGAGAGGGTTTCCATTAACAAGAGGAGGTAGGATGAATAGAATGGATGAGGGTTGCAGGAGATGCATTGATTTTCGTCAGATTCAACCATACCCTAGAGTTATTGCAGCTCATGGTGGAGATGATGAGGATCCAGAGGATCATGTTCCACTTATTAGACGATGGGTTCTGAGAGCTACTCAAACTAAGATTACAACAGGTGGACATGGAGGTGGTGAGGAGGGGATTGGGGTTCATGTGCCACAATAGGATGCACTAGAGTGTGATATACTAGAGTAGGAGGCCATTGATAGTCTTAGAGAATAGATTGATGAGATTCGAGTATAGGTATAGACTTTCATGGCTGAGAGGGATAGAGATGTCAGGAGACAACATGATACTCAAGGTCTTTGATGTAGAGGTTCATGAAAAACCAACCAAGAACCCCAAATAAACCATGGAGTTCAAACTTCAACATAATATCTTCAATATCAGAGGCATAAACATATTAAAATTCCTCATATTATCATATTACTTTCATCCAAATCCATTTCAAGTTCATCCAACACTCTTTATCAAGCTACTAAAACATCAAACTCATATACCATACTGATTTCAAGGTAATATATCGTATCTCAATAGTCATACTTACATGCATGCTATGGGGGTTCATTAATGCTGTCTCAAACATATCCAATCATTTATACCTTTGCAAACCATTAAACTTCATTGTTCATTGAAAGAATCCAATTCACTATCATCAAAGTGATTGTCATTCACATGACAATTTTCTATACCTGCACTCAGACATTAATAACTTTCAAAACTGAGCACATTTTGAAGATTGCTTCGGTGAGGCTATATAAAACTATGTTTCAAAAGCCATATCAAAAATTGAGAACAATCCAACAGTTCATTTTTTATTTATTCCCCCTGTACTGAGACCTATTTTTACTATCATAAACAACTCAGAAAAATTCACCATTTAGCCTGCTAGGGCATCAAATATCTCAAAAAATACTTAACAAAATGAAAACAAGACCATACTCAAATGAAAACCCTCTGAGTCTACTTTCAGAATATGCAAGCCATTAATTTTTCAATGGTGAAATCACAGGATAATCACAAACCCTTTTCGAGCAACTCCATTTAAGAAACTTAAAACCGGTTTCCACCAAAACCTTCATAACATTCACAAATCTGCATAAAAATGACTCAAACCAAAATAAAATGAAAGTTTATTAACATATATTTCTAATGAATCCACTTATAGGTCTTAACTCTTCCATATGCATTCGTACCAAATGCTGTAACATGACTGCTCTCAAGAAACCTGAAAGTTGCAAACAACCACTTTCACCAAAACGTGCATATATTCTTCATTTCTTTATGAAATTGACCCCAAAAAAAAGAATGAGAAAGAGGATTCACCCTTCTATCTAACCATTGCTATATTATAGAGTTTCTAGGCCATACATGACCATACAAGGCCTAGAAATAGAGACTTAACACAAGAAACCTAACAAAATGCAAGATTCAAACACACCCAATTGTTCCAAAACTTTCTCCTCCTTCTCTATATGATTTTGATTGACCAATACATTCCTTTTATGCATATTTTGATAGTTATAAACCATCAAACTACCCTTATGATCTTTCATCTTCCTTTTTACAACTTGTAGTGCATTTTTGCATTGTTTCATTTTATCTAACAACTTTTCATCTTCTTGACAACTTTTGTGACACTTTATAAAAAAATGACTCCACACTTTGTAAAATCCCCCTAAACATGTCCAAATAACCTATTTAATACCTTTTACATACTTGATAGCCTTCTCATGGCCTTTTATACAATTTTGACCTTTTGACCAATATAGGCCTCTAGTTGACAACTTTTGCAAATTAGCTTTATAGCCTTACATATGTTGGTTCAATGACCTTAGTAACATTATAATTGTTAGGTCTCGGAGACAACTGAGAGGGGGGGGTGAATCAGTTGTCTAACAAATTCAAACCATAAACAACTTTACCAACTTAATGCTTAATACCGGTAAACCAGTCTTTAATGTCGGTAGATAGTTTTATCAATTAATTGTAATACCGATAAATATTAATGCATGAAACAAAAGGACAAAGTCATCCACAACACATAACACCAATATTTGTACATGGAAACCTTGTAAGGGGAAAAACCACGTTGGGAAACCTTACCCACAATCAGATGATACTACTGCAGATAGTATGTGTATGCAAATGGGGTCTACACATGCAGAAAGGCCAAGAACCTAGAGCTCACTGCTCAAACACAAATAGGAGTCACACTGACTACAATTGGATGGTTAAATTCAATAAGGATGTACTACTCAAATTAGCATCTTTCTATGTTGGATTTAGTACCAATGTAGTTCTGATTGTCTCCACAAAAACCCTCCTTCAACCTTCAAATGATGTCTGCATGTATAGCTCTTCTTATTCTTGCATATACCTTCACACAATTCTTTTTCACATTCCACACATGATCTTACAAATAAGATCTTACATTTATATCATAACCTAAGACCAATTTTAGTAGGTCGGCTCTAAAGGATATTACAATAAAATCAATTTACAAACAAAACAATGTCTGATGTAATAACCGATTCAACATGTCGGCTTGATGCATTTACAACAATAATGAGACATCTCCATAGCATGCCATGCTGATCTAGAAAAGATAAACCTGTCGGTGTATATCCTAGACCTATTTGCCGGTAACAACAAATATGCAAATACAAAATATACTAATGACCAAAACTCCAAGGCAAGGTGTCCAGACGATCAATGTCTTTGACATAACCAGGTGTTTTCCATGCTATTCCAAGTGTCAGTGATACCATTTACTATGCATAAGTCACTTGCTTGCTGGTGAATTTTGTCGATTCTCCAAAGTGCCAAAGTTGATAAGTGTTTAGTAGGTGTTGACATCAATGACAAAACCATACCAAAATACCAACAATAACAATATCAAAAATGACTTGATTGTCTTCCAATCTTCCTTTATTGCAAATGGACCTCCTGGTAATGCTCTTATGCCTAGGTGCTCCTGCACCATACTACCGGCTTTCAAAAGTTTCCAAGTCTCTTGGAAATGAGGAATACGATCTACAAGAAAAATTAGACCAAAAATGTTCATCAATTTTTTATGTCAACATTGCCTCTTTGTTTCTCTTTGTCTCTGTGGATTCTCTTGATGCCTTTGCTGCTTTTTTTTTTGTCTTATACTTCAATCAAAACTCCCATCAATGGAGTTCATACTGGCTGCTCCTCAAGATGCTGCTCCAAACATAAGTCCACCCTCAATGCTACACCAAACTCACCAACTACTTTGCCTCACCCAGGAGTCATTTCCTTGCCTCTCTCCCTAGGTCTTTTAGCAACCCATTGGCCCTCCTTCTTGGGCCCCTTAGACCATCTCCTATGGCCCCATGACAAACCTTCATGTCTGCCTACTTGTAGCTAGTGGATATACATTTGCAACCACAACCATTAGCAAACCAAAATACCAATCACTTGCTCAGCCTAGACCTTTTGCTGAGCTCTGATACAATTTGATGCAAAGGTTCATGAAAAACCAACCAAGACCCCCAAATCAACCATGGAGTTCAAACTTCAACACAATATCTTCAATATCAGAGGCATAAACATATTAAAATTCCTCATATTATCATATTACTTTCATCCAAATCCATTTCAAGTTCATCCAACACTCTTTATCAAGGTACTAAAACATCAAACTCATATACCATACTGATTTCAAGGTAATATATCACATCTCAATAGTCATACTTATTAAAATTCCTCATGTTATCATATTACTTTCATCCAAATCCATTTCAAGTTCATCCAACACTCTTTATCAAGGTACTAAAACATCAAACTCATATACCATACTAATTTCAAGGTAATATATCACATCTCAATAGTCATACTTCCATGCATGCTACGGGGGTTCATTAATGTATTGGCATTATAACAAACAATAAGAGATTGTTGGCATTTCAATTAGGATATTGAGAAGGTTGTTGATGATTATGGATATAACTGATTAAGGATGTTTATTGTCTTAATATTATTATTTTTTCATCGATGTCAAGAAATTGATTTTCTAATTCAGTATGATGTTGCCATATCTTAAGAAGTATGATTTGATGAGTATAAAGATGTCAGTAAAAGACACAGAAAGATTGTGATGAATAAGGGGAGAAATAAGATATTCAATGGGCAACTATTACTGAGTTAGACAATGATGAGATCATGATGTTTAGATTGTTTTGATATCCTACATATGTTGTTGATTGTAAGGTTAATACTATACTATGTTACCGAGAAAAGAACCTAGTCGGTAAACCCTAAGGTTATCGCTATCAGTTAATGAAGACGGAATGTCTACCGAGTGAAGTTTAGTATTTACCGAGTTGTAACCAAGTTGTAACATAATGCATTAAATGATTAAAAGCATTATTTAATGAAGGAAGCTAATGAGCTGGAATTGATTAAATGATTGGTATGTCGTGCATGAAGTTTGCTAAGGATCTATGGTAAAGGAAGATCGGCAGAAAGATCTACAGCTCAGATTGAACCACAATACCTTAGCACAAGTTCCAAGAAATGTATGCAAGTTCCAAGGTGAGGTAAAACATTTTTCAGATCGAAGGATACATTAAACCTGGTCAAGTTTGAAGATCAGATGGCTATGATTGAGCATGGGATATTTGATCAAGGAGATTTAGCGGTTAGCAAATTGTTTATAAATAAAGAACTGTTGATAAACAATGTATGTGGGCAAGTGTAAGCACAGGGATGCTACATAGTGATTACCGAGCACAGAAGCTTGAAGACCTATTTGATTAACAAAGTATAGAGACCAGCAAAGGGACAAGATAAGTCCTATGACTAGATTGTATTGAGCAAATAAGAATCTACTTTAGCATTTTTGATGTGAAGTTGCAGATATATTTTATTATTGTTATTTTGTGAAGTGATAGAAAATCTCTTAACCGAGTGGACCTAACAGTCTTATTTGTAAAACCCTCTAGCAAGGTGACATTCTGATTGAGTGTTTGAAACCCTTTAACAAGGTCACCTCTAACAAGGTGAAGATCCTAACAGATCTGAGGGAAATCCCTTAACCAGGTCACATCTAGCAATGTGTTTGTAATCTTTAACAGGATTTGCTTTTAACTGAGCATACTCTAGAAGAGTATATTTCTTAGTGGGTCCAAAATCCCATAGTGGTTTTTCCCTATTTGGGTTTCCACGTTAAATCTGGTGTTATGAGTGTTATGATGTTTATATGCTTATGAGTTTGCATGTTTAGCAATTTTTGTTATATTGCTAAAGTATATGTTACCAAGGTTGAATCTATTGTTTTTATGGAAGATTAAGTTTGTATGATTCACCCCCCCCTCTCATCTTGTTAGCTATTGGCATCTATACTTACATTAAGTATCAGAACTATCATAATGATGTCTCAAACATATCCAATCATTTATACCTTTGCAAACCATTAAACTTCATTGTTCATTGAAAGAATCCAATTCACTATCATCAAAGTGATTGCCATTCACATGGCAGTTTTCTATACCTACACTCAGACATTAATAACTTTCACACCCAAGCACATTTTGAAGATCTCTTTAGTGAGGCTATAGACCACTAGGTTTATAAAGCCATATCAAAAATTGAGAACAATCCAATAGTTCATTTTTGAGTTATGCCCCCCGTACTAAGACCTATTTTCACTGTCATAAACAACTCAGAAAAATTCACCATTTAGCCTACTAGGGCATCAAATATCTCAACAAACACTTAACAAAATGAAAACAAGACCATACTCAAATGAAAAACCTCTGAGTCTACTTTCAGAATATGAAAGCCATTAATTTTTCAATGGTGAAATCACAAGATAATCACAAGCCCTTTCCAGCAACTCCATTTAAGACAACTTAAAACGAGTTTCCACCAAAACCTTCATAACTTTCACAAATCTGCATAAAAATGACTCAAACTAGAATAAAATGAAAGTTTATTAACATATCTTTCCAATTAATCTACTTATAGGTCTTAACTCTTCCATATGCATTTGTACCAAATGCTGCAACATGATTGTTCTCAGGAAACCTGGAAGTTGCAAACAACCACTTTCACCAAAACGTGCATATCTTCTTCATTTCTTTATGAAATTAACCCAAACAAAAAGAATGAGAAAGAGGATTCACCCTTCTATCTAACAATTTCTATATTACAGAGTTTCCAGACTGTACATGACCATACAAGGCTTGGAAATAGAGAGTTAACACAAGAAACCTAACAAAATGCAAGATTCAAACACACCCAATTGTTCCAAAACTTTCTCCTCCTTCTCTATATGATTTTGAATGACCAATACATTCCTTTTATGCATTTTTTGATAGTTATAAACCATCCAATTACCCTTATTACCTTTCATCTTCCTTTTTACAACTCGTAGTGCATTTTTGCATTGTTTCATTTTATCTAACAACTTTTCATCTTCTTGACAACTTTTGTGAAACTTTATAAAAAATGACTCCACACTTTGTAAAATCCCCCTAAACATGTCCAAATAATCTATTTAGTACCTTTTACATACTTGATAGCCTTCTGATGGCCTTTTATACAATTTTGACCTTTTGACCAATCTAAGCTTCTAGTGGACAACTTTTGCAAATTGGCTTTATAGCCTTACATATGTTGGTTCAATGACCTTAGTAACATTATAACAATATCAAAAATGACTTGATTGTCTTCCAATATTCCTTTATTTCAAATGTACCTCCTAGTAATTCTCTTGTGCCTAGGTGCTCTTGCACCAGTCTCCTTGATCATATTCAACAGGTTGGATTGGGTACTCTCTTAGCTGACATTGTTAGAACACTAGTTTGGGCCGGGAAGGAGACTTCCTATTAGCGACGACTATATGAGGAGGTACTCGTAGAGAGCTAGAGAGGAGGTCATTATCATACCACCATTTTGATGGATCCTAGTAGTGGTGAAGTCATGGGAGCTCCTCAGAGGAGTGGTGATCATGGGAGACAGGCATGTGGAGGATCTTCTCGCCCACAACCACAGAGACAGACAGAGCCAGGTGGTAGTGGTACATGACAACATTGACTTGACTTTGTATTGATGAGGCATTTGTACTTTTGATCTGATATCATTGTACACTTGGAATTTTATTATTTTATGATGATCTATATGCAGACATAGACTCTATATGATGATGATCTTTATCATGCATTGATTATATGGATGCAGTGATTAGATGAATGATGTTATGATCTTTTCTCATCATTATGATGATGCAATGATAATTTTTTTTTATTTTTGATTTTGATGACCTTGGATGCAACTGAAAATGATTACTATCTTAAATGATGCAAATGTAATGATCTATATGGAAATTCAAATGAATGATTATGCAATATGTTATTCAAATGTTTTTGGTTTTCTATATGTATTTCTTATAATGATTATCAATCTAAGTGCAAAGATGCAACTAAATGAAATGAAATGATAATGCAAATAATAATGATGATACACTACATGATTAATGAAATGCACTTAATTGAATGCAACTAAATGATTTGAAATGATTCTAAAGATGAATGCACCTACGATGATCAAATGCAAATTGTTTTTGTTTGTCCAAGTATACTCAATCTTTATTTGTGACCGTTGATCTGTGAATGAAATGAAATGCTTATAATGCAACTGACAATGAATGCTTATAATGCAGATGAATAATGAGCTAATCTAAAATGATCTAACTAAAAATGATACTACCATTCTTCATATGTTATCTTGTAACAGTGCTTGATTTCATCATTGAGCTTTAAAATGTTGTAAGAAAATACAAGAAACTTGACATAATGATCCAAGATGACCTGAGTATTTCTTACATGGATTTTGATATAGCAAGTTAATACAAGCAACTTGATACAATGAGTCAAGTTGACCTGAGTATTGGTTGCAAAACATACAAGGATTATCTCCTTTCATGCATGACTTGGAACGTCCTTCTTGATCTTTTGTCGATCCTATCCTGAGACAAGTACATACTGATAACTCAATGATGAATGGATAGTACCAAACTGATACTGAGAGAGGGGGGTGAATCAGTACAAACAAAAACACAATCCTAAACTGGTTTGTCAGCAGTCACTGTGCTTAGGCAGACAAACAGTAACACCGGTCTTGAACAGAGTACAACCGGCAAAACCCAGAGTAACTGAGACAAGAATAAACCGGTTGACACTTATCTTCTCATACAATCTAATACTTCATTTTCATTTCACCCTAGTGTATGAACAGGTAATCTACCATCAAAGATATATATATAAATAGCTAGATCAACATGATTCACCGCTTGACAGAAAACAACATATCATCACATGAAAAAGACAACACATATGACACACATATTTTTCACATGGAAACCCAACTTGGAAAAACCACGGTGGGGATGAATACCCACAAGCTTGTTTTTGAACTCTTTAGAAGTTCGCTCTGTCAGGAGCCTTGTCCGGTTAAAGATTGATACAATAGGTTTTGTTAGGAACTGATCCTGTTAGGGATCACCCAGTTAAGGGATGGCTAGAATACTCGATTAAGGGTTAAAACCTGTTAAAGGTTACCTTGTTAGAGGATTTCAAGAACTCAATGGTTTTGAGTCACCCTGTTAAAGGATTTACAGCGAGTCGGTTAAAGCTACCTTGTAAAGGGATTTCCCAACTATTGAGGTGGTTAGAGATCAACAGGTATTACAATGATCTGGTAACAACACTCAATGCCAATACAGATCCGCTTTAGCTCCTCTTCACCTTCTGCACTTACACTTTGTAGGTATCACTTCTCTCCTCTGGTCTGGCAAGAATAATGTATCTCTTCTCTTGGATACACACTCACAACTTTTGCCAACAACCTCAAAAAGAAACATAACATCAACCTTATAGGAAATAGATAGGTTGGTAGCATAAACCCTAAACCCTAAACCTGTTAGTTTAAGGAATTCAAAATGGTTCAATCCTGACCGTTGAGCATATTGCATTAAATGCAATAATCTTGATCCAATCTCAAGACATTCTCCATCGTTCGTTTTCCACCAATTTCATGGTGGCTGATAACCTATCATGCATTATCACTGTTTACAGGCTTCACACATTCCCGAGGTAGATGGGAACAATCTCCTTCATGCAAGATCCTTCATGCGCATAAGGCTGACATGGCAACATGATTTTTTTTCGTTACAATGCTAACTCATCACACAAAGTCACTGGTTGAGCCACACAGGCTTGAAGCACTTCAACCGGAAACCCTAAAGTTGAGACTGCCAACCGGTAGTCATACAAAGCTTCCATGTGCCAGTTCCCATAACCACATGCCGGTTCACCTTAAACAAACACACCGCTTCACTTTGGTACAAATGTTGGTTCACAGTGTTATACCGGTTCTCTTCTCTTTAGTATATTGACATCAATGACAACATACAATGTCATTATGTCCTCATACCAGTTCACATAATACCAACACATACCGTAGTAAGAGATAAACCATAGATAACAATCAAAGAAAAATAATCATGCCCCATCATAGCTTCTCTAGTCATGGACATCCTTGAGTCGCATAGAGTACATGATTAGGAATAAAATCAAGATATAAACATTGAATCTTGTATGCCATTCACATGTTCTTATGGTCATTAACTGATATAATCATTTTGATAAATGATCTTTGATAATCCTTTATTACTTGCTGGTTGATTCTTCGATTTCTGAGATTCATGATTTAGTTGTTGATGAACT
The DNA here is from genome assembly GCF_030272615.1 of Cryptomeria japonica. Classification (NCBI taxonomy): domain Eukaryota; kingdom Viridiplantae; phylum Streptophyta; class Pinopsida; order Cupressales; family Cupressaceae; genus Cryptomeria; species Cryptomeria japonica. Next base: position 292,344,097 of record NC_081413.1, read on the forward strand.
GCCTTGATTTTTGTTGCTTTGTTGCTCATTATCTGTTTCAAAACCCTAGCTCTTTTTGGTTTTTCTAAGTTTTTCAAATGTTTTGGATTTTCAAAGATTCAAAAGATCACCTTAGCAAAAGGAATTAGGATTTTGCCCCCATCGAAAACAAAAATTTATTATGGATGTATGAATTGATCAAGATCCAAACCATGATAGGATACAAATGCAGATTGATTGATTTTGATAAAATCTAAGATAGTGACTACAACAAGTATGTCAAAGATTGATAACTGTTGGTAAGCTGCATATTTTTTGTTAAATGGTTCAAAGCAATGGATGTGAAACATGGAATGGATAAGCTAAGATAGATGGAAGCGATAGATGCGATATTATGGAGTGAATAGGTGTGCAAAGAGATCTCATAGATGAAGGAACTTACTTTGTAGATAGCACATGTTTACTAGGTTTTCACCATCTAAATTTATTTCATTTTTCGCTCTCTTTTTCTTTTTCTTTTTCTATTTCTTTTAACTATTTTATGGTTTTTAGGGATTTTCTGCTTTTCTGATTTTCACTGATTTCTTTAGGACTTCATAAGCTTTTTATTGATTTTTTCTAGGACTTTATATCTCAACCATAGAATTTCTTGAGATGAATAGAATTGATAGGTTCATCAAACCAATCACCTTCTGGGGTAGATAACTTGTATGCTCCTGATCCATATGCTGCTACTATGAAAAAAGGTCCTAGCCAATTTGGTTCAAATCTTCCCTTCTTGTCTTGGTCTTGCTGATTTCTTGGATTCTCCCTTCGAACTATATCTCCAATTTGAAAAATGTGCGGCTTGACTCTATGGTTATAAATTCTTTCCATTATTTGTTGATATAATTTCAAATGATATGTTGCATTTTGGTGATGTTCCTGAATCAGTTCAAATTCCTAGAGTCGAGAGACTCGTTGTTCTTCTTCTAGCATAAGAAATTTCAAGGATACTTGTAGAGAAGGTATCTCTACTTCTATAGGTAATATGGCTTCTGATCCATAGACCAAACAATATAGAGTTTCCCCTGTTGGAGTGTGGATGCTGGTTCAGTATGGCCAAAGAGAAGGATTTAGCTGAATGTGCCAATCTTTTCTAGCTTCTTTGACTGTTTTCTTTAAAAAATTTAAGATAGTTTTGTTTGATGCCTCAACTTGACCATTTTCCTGTGGATAATATGGAGTAGAAAACCTATGTTGGATATGAAATTGTTCACATAGCTCCTTCACATCTTGATTTTTGAATGGTCTTCCATTATCAGTGATAATGGTCATAGGAACTCCATAGCGACAGATTATATAATTCAAAATGAATGATGATATTTGTTTTCTTGTCACTATTGTTAAATGAACTGCTTTAATCCATTTAGTGAAATATTCAGTAACAATCAGAATAAACTTATGCCCATTAGAAGATGAGGGATTTATCTTTCCTACCAAAACAAGGCCCCATTGGGAAAATGGCCATGATCCTATCATAGGATATATTTCTTGTGCTAGTGCATGAATGAGATTCCCATGGATCTAACATTGTTTTCATTTCCTAGCATATGTGAATGAATCTCTCTCCATAGTAGGCCAATAGTAACCCTTACAAAGAATTTTCTTAGCCAATGTTAAACCACTTGAGTGTGTGCCACAAATACCTACAAGAACTTTGTTAAGAACTTTCTTAGATTCTTCTTATTCAATACATCTCAACAAAGTACCATCTAGACCACGCCTATATAAGATATCTGCAATAATAGTATAGCGAGAAGACTGAGGGATAAAATTCCTTCTCTGATTGTGGGATAAGTCAAGAGGAAGGATATTCTCTTTTAAATACTGATAAGTTTGTCCATATAAGGATTGACTGGTTCCTAATATATGGAAAATTTGGTAGATATGTTGGGATTGAATGGTAGGGGTTTAGATATCTTCCACAAGAAATTTGTAACTATGTTGATTCTCCTTATTTTGCAAGAGAGATGCTATTGAAGCCATTGCATCTACTACTTTATTCTCATTTCTTGGAATCTGGGTGAATGATATTTCTTTTAATTGTTCTTTAAACTCCTCTACCAGCTATTTGTATGGCATGAGCTTATCATCTTTAGTTTGATAATCATCATTTATTTGGTTGATGATAAGTTGTGAATCACCATAGACATGTATTTCTTTGGCATTCCATTCAATGGTCATTTTGAGCCCAATAACCAATGCTTCATATTCTGTAGTATTGTTGGTGCATGGAAACTGCAGTCTATGTGATTTCAGAATTGTGTATCCTTGAGGTGTGATGAAAAATATTCCTGCACCTAATCCATATTGTGTATAAGAACCATCAAAGTACAATTCTCAAAAGTTTGTACTTACTGTCAAAATATCTGCATCAGGAAATTCAATGTGCAAAGGCATGTCATGTTGTAAAGGTGCATTAGCCAATTGATCAGCGATGACCTATCCCTTGATAGATTTTCAGTCAACATACTCTATATCAAATTCACTCAGTATCATAACCCATTTGGCTAGTCTTCCTGTCAAGGTTGACTTGCTCAACAAATATTTGAGTGGATCTATCTTTGCTATTAGTTTCACAAAATGAATCAACATATAATGTCGCAGCTTCTGAGTTGCAAATACAACTGCTAGACATGTCTTTTCTATTGAGGAATAATTTAATTCATAGCCAGCAAGCATTTTACTGATATAATACACTTCTCTTTCTTTTCCTTCTTCATCATGTTGAGCTAGGAGAGCTCCTAATGATACATTTGTTGCCGAGATATAGAGCAACAATGGTTTCCCTTTGGTTGGTGATACCAGTACTGGAGGACTCATAAGATATTCTTTTATTTGCAAAAAATAATCTTCACATTTTATATCCCATTTGAATTGAATATTCTTATGTAGAAGATGGGTGAATGGAAGACATCTATCCGCTAACTGAGAGACAAACCTCCTAATTGATTGCAATCTTCTTTGTAAAGATAGCAATTGACTTATGTTCCTAGGTGACTCCATCTCCATGATGGCTTTGACCTTTTTAGGATCTACTTCAATTCCATGAGCTGATATAATGTACCCAAGAAGTTTTCCAGAGGTTACCCCAAATGCACATTTCTTTGGATTTAATCTCAATTGATATATTTCCAGCCTGTCAAAAATCTTGCTTAAGATGTTCAAATGTTCTTGTCTTGTATGAGTTTTTGCAAGTGTATCATCTACATAATCTTCCATAAATGTATGCATCATATCATGGAAAATTGTTATCATAGCCCTTTGATAAGTTGCTCCTACATTCTTAAGCCCAATTGGCATAACATTCCAGCAACAAGTTCCCCATGCACAAGTGAAAGCTATTTTTTCTTGATCTTTAGGTGCAATTTTTATTTGATTATATCCTGAAAAGCCATCTGATGCTCTGCAAAATGGACAAGGTTAGTCTAAGAGAAACAACACAAGACACACAAGAAAATCGTTAGTGTTATTAAATCAAAAACTAATCTAAACAGGCATATCAAGAGAGACACTAAAATCATGCTAATATATCTAACTAATGAAACAAAGATAATGAGGCATCTCCAAATGCCTCTTAGCATGCTCTTAGCTCCTTCTCCCTTGTTCCTCTCCTCTCCAAGTTCCAAAATAGTGTCGCTCTCAGCAGCTTTTTGCACTATGGATGCTTATGGAGGTTTGAGATTGAAATATTGCTCTAAATGTAAATAAAGAAGCTAATATTAAGCTATTGATACTAAAATGATTTATTTTAACCAAAATGACAATATAGGAGTTTGCTATGCTAAATGCTCTCTAAAATGCCTATAGGTTAAATGCATACAAGTTTTCAGGATCTGGATTATGAAGAAATGGGCTCTATTTATAGGAAAAATGGAGCAATGGATGGTTGAGATTGAGCAATCTCAACAAGGGTCAGGATTGAATGATTTCAAATCCATGTGAGGGCTTTCAACCCAATCCTAGGATGACAAGTGTCAATGTGAGATAGGTTGAGAGGGGAGGGAATAAGCATTAAATGCTTGACATGACTTTGGGAATTAAAGTCAAGGTTGGTTGAATGAATAAATTCTTTATTCAAAGAATAAAGCTTTTATCCAATGGATAAACTCTTGTGCAAATGTGAAAAGGATGAATATGGTCAAAACAATAAATGTTTGGGGGGACAAGTTTGAAATAACCATAAATGGTTATGTAAGAGCCATAAATGGTCATGTAAGAGCCATTAGTGGTCTTTGGAAGACTTTGGGGGTTAAATTGTTGAACACACAAAGCATTAAATGCTTTTCAAAGACTTTGGAGTCTTTGAGAAGTGACTCCATTTTGCTTAGGAATGTGACAATAATTAGGGGATGGATTAGGCTAATTAGGAAGGGGTTAGAAGAATCTAGAAGGGGATTAGATTTTGCAAGTGGATTTGGTGGGTGAGGGAAAATAGGATTTTATTTAAAATAAAAATTCATATATTTCAATAAATGTGTGCAAGTTGCATTTGTAGGAAAATGCAAGTGGGGTGGGGATAATGATTTAAATAAATGTTTTATTTAATTTATTTAAAAGAGAAATAGGGGGTTTTAATTAAATAAATAGATTTTATTTATTTAATTGATTTGTATTTGGTTTAATGAATTAATTAAAATAAATTGAATAATTTATTTAATTAATAGAAGAATGTTTGGGGATTAATTAATTAAATATTAATTTAATTAACTAATGGCTAGTGGATTTTTAATCAAATAAATAGCATTTATTTATTTAATTAAGCTAGACAGATTTGTGTGACTACATTTGCCCCTCTTTGAGACGGTGCAGTTTATCGCATCGTTTCAAAGAAAGAAAAATAGGTGTGAAGAAATGCCCCATAAAATATAAATTTAATGGGTGGTATGCCCCCTCAAGAGATGGGCCACAAAATTTCAAAAAATCGGGCGATCTCTCAAAAAAGAATGAAAATTGGCAGGGTGGTAGAAGAGAAGGAGTTAGCCATACGAGTGAAAAATAGAAGAAAGTGGGGGTAAAATGGAGAAATGGGGGGCTCGGGAAGTTCACGGGGGGAAGTTATGGTGACGGCGAAGGGTATAAATGGGGTGAAAGGGGTGAAAACAGGATCATTTGTGACCGCGACTAGTGTGAAACCAGAGCTCTGATAGTGACATTTGGAGAAGTGAGCAGCAGTCAGGATGTCGATACCGATTGCAGAGCACAAATTTGAGCGAGTCTGACGGTTCCAGTGCCCAGACGACTACGGACCAGCGGTACACAAATTTGAATTGTTAATTTTGATGCATTTTTGATACGTTTTTAGTCGAGTCCAGGTCAAGTCGGAGCAAGAGCGCTGGAACTACAGTTTTGGCGCTTTTGCTCCATGAACTAGCACTACTGTGCCACAATGGCGCTATTGCCCCATTGTTTGAACGCTTTTGTTTTGTTGTAGCGCTATTGATGAATAAGCACACTTGAGGATGTGTTTGAGTGCTATTGAACTTTATTAGCACTACTGTGTAGTTTTTTTAGTGCATTTGTAGTTTGAGCACTTTTGGATAGCTGATTGAGCGCTGTTGTTAGGGTTATAGCGTTATTGTTGAAAAACTAGCACTTTTGTTGGAAAAATAGCACTTTTGTTGTAAGATAAAGAGATGCCCCAGTGTGGATGAAGAATAATCTTCTGATGCCAATGATGGATAGTTGGCGATGTGAAGTGGGAAGTTTTCTGAACCATAGTAGCCTAATAAGACTTAGGTCATTAGGATAAATGCCTGTTGAAGTCTAGGTTGCCATGATTGCTTACCTGTTGAGACCCAAAGATACTTGATCAAAGTATCTGTTGATAGTTGAGGTTTAAACTTAAGAAAGTTTGAAAACAAAACAATTGATGGTGATTGATGAATGTCCATGTGCAGGAGGAGCTGGGCATGTTGCAGTTACATGAGCGACATCCTATGACACAGGGGTTGCGAGATCGATTGACATAGGCAGAGATAGACTGCATTGTCGCGACGGGACTATATGAGGTGATGCACATGCCCGTGATTCGTATGAATCACGGATTGATCACAGCATTAGCAAAGCGGTGGCACAACGAGACGTGCACCTTCCATCTGCATAGGGGGAGATGACAGTGACCCTAGAGGATGTGTGGCGCATCCTACGAATTCTGATTCGGGGGGAGCTGGTCACATATGACAGATCCTAGGGAACTCTTGCAGTGCAAAGGATTTTGATGAGGATGTTTTCATTGATGATGGCTCTATTGCCTAGGAGGAGATAGCGGTGTTATATGAGCCTCTTCCAGCAGTGTTATCAGGTATTGTGGGAGGACTTCTGTGTCCAGACAGGCAATCACATGGTTTGGCCGTGGGGTGGGGATAGGTTATCGAGATGATGATGACCGAGGGGACCTGATTTGCGTGGGGGTCGTGCGTGCTAGCGCACTTGTACCAGGAGCTCCATGAGGTGGTGTACCGGGAGAGGGGTTCGTTAACAATGGGCATGACGCTACTGCATATTTGGGCTTGGGAGCACCTACCAGTGACTCGATCGGTGAGTCTGAGATTTCGGGTAGTGGATCAGCTGTACATGTTCATGTACAGCAGTATGATGAGTCAGCCCCACCTGGGGAAGTTAGAGTGGTGGTGGCGGGTGCTGGACGACTTGGATACAGTGATATGGCGACCATACTTGGAGTGTGAGCCATGGGATGATGATGCAGAGGCCCTGCCTTACATTTTTATGACTCGATTCCTCATTGGGAGGACCTCATACCATGTGGAGAGACAGGTGCCCGGGAGAGTGTTGAGACAGTTTGGACAGCAGCAGGGATTGCCCAGTGGATCAAGAGAGTATGCTCGAGTTATTCGGGAGAGGTACGCATGGGGGCCAGTGCTACCATATGATCAGGCACTGGCAAAGTTTTGGACACTGTAGGCGAGACCATGGGACATATGACTGAGGGTCATGGATGCAGGTGTTACAGATGAGTACACACAGTACCGGGCAGTGCACCCGATCTTACGGATCTCTGACCCAGTAGAGCCGATCCCGAATTTTGAGGATGAGAGGGGATGAAGATGAAGGAGGGCTGGAGGTCGAGGACCGAGGGCAGGTGGAGGAGATGGAGGAGGAGGAGGTGGAGGAGGTGGAGGGTTGGGGATGCGGATTCAGTGGAGAGGGAGAGGTGGACTGCCTCTACAGATATCACAGGGACCATTGATATAGGGAGGAGTTCAGCTGAGTGGGAGGGGGATGGAGAGGGAGATCCCAATGGATAGAGGGGAGGGGACTACTAGAGAGGGTGGTGCAAGTGAGGCGGCTATGGATACCAGGGAGGGAGCCACTGGAGATCTGTGGGATCATATGATAGTATGCTTGCAGACTCAGATAGAGGATTTGGAGGCGGAGGCGGCAGCTAGGGATGTGCAGCTATTTGCACGGGAGTCAGAGCTGGTGGTGGTGCTGTGGGAGAGGGATAGTGCAGTGGAGAGATTGGCAAAGCTACAGGAGAGAGTGCAGGTTGGAGTAGGAGCACAGGGGCCTACGGGGGAGGTGATGAGGGAGATGCGATGAGCACAGGCAGAGATAGACTACTGGTGGGGTTTATATGAGTAGGTGGTGCCAGTTAATCAGCGAGCTCTCAGTTATTCTCAGATGCGGCAGGCTAGATCAGAGCGATCGCAGAGGGTGCAGAGCAGTGGGGGTGTGATGGGTCCGCTGCGGAGGGAGAGATCAAGGGATGCAGGAGGGAGTGGTGGTTCGATGAGGCCTCCACGAAGAGATGGATTAGGTGGTGTGGGCACCAGTGGGAGAGCAGGTGGAGATGGTGGTGGTGGTATAGCATCTGGCCAGAGTGGCATTTGAGAGAGCATTTTTACATATATGTATTGTATCATTGTTTATTTTTTTGGACTATATCTTGGATGGCTCTTGGTAGCTGATTTTATAGACTTCATTGTACTCTGATATATGATATGATATATATGAGGAGATCCCATATTTTGATGATATGCAGTTGATTATGTATGGATGTTTATGCAGGATGATGAGTTTATTGCTTAGATGGATATGTGTATATGTATGCATTGATGAGATGTTTCTTATATGCATGTTTTTATGATGATTTATGATGTTGGATACTGACATATGAATGCAGGTATAGATATGTATGATTTGTTTGAGTTTTAATGTAATGCTTTATGTATGTAATGTCATGATGATGAGGTATGCTTATGATGATTTATGAACAGGATTTTGGTGTTTCCTATTTGCAATATAATGATGAGATGATGTTAATGCAATGATGAATGATTTTTATGTATGGATATGCATCTAGATGTTTTTAGATGAATGTAATATGGATAAACAAAATGTAAAGTACAAATGTTTATATGATAATGCCTAAATGAATGCATATGTAAAATGGATATATATAAAATGGTATGAACCAATGTGTTTTTGGAAACAAATGGATTTATGATTTTAAATGCTTAAATATGATTTAAGTAAGAATGATAATGTGATGATATTATAACTTATGGTTTTAATAACTGCACCTTAATGCAATTAAAAAGAGGATAATGAATGTAATGTGAATGAATCCTAAAATGAGCATAATAAGGTACTTAATAATGAATGAATGTATGCAATATTAAATGATAAAGGATAATGAAAGGATGATGGATAATTGACACTAAATGAATGTCTAGTAAATGATTTAAAACAATCAAAAGACAATTTGATCCCACGAATGAATCTAATTATTTATGATTGATGCAATGATGCAAATGATTAATGAAAACTAATGTAAAAAATGAACTCTATGCAATGTTAAGTTAAAAATGACATGAATGGACTTAATGCAAGATGCACCTAAATGCAATGATGATATGACCATGAGGAATGCAAGGTTTTTAAGACTTTACATGATGCATTGATGATGCATTAAAGTACTTGGTCGTGATTGTATCCAAGACCAGCTTAATTTTCACATTTGCATATAAACCCTATATATGAATGAGTGAATGGATGGGTGTTATGCAACGGAATGCAATATATAAATAGATGAGATGAAATGACGATCCATAGTGCTCTATTTTCATCATTGAGCTTTAAACTATTGGAAGAGAATACAAGCATGTTGACATAATGATTCAAGATGACCTGAGTATTCCTTACATGGATTTTATATAGCAAGTTAATACAAACGACTTGATATAAGGGTCAAGTCGACCAGAGTATTGCTTGCGGAACAGACAAGGATTATCTTCGTTCATGCATGACTTGGATCGTCCTCCCTGATCTTAGGCTAATCATATCCTGAGACAAGTGCATATCGTACTAAGAGATAAAACCTTTATCCAAATTTGGATGAGGAGGAACCAAAGAATGAGCATTGTACCTGCAAACAAACAGTATATACAGAAAGAATAAAGAATAAGGATCCTTGGTAATGGTTCATGCCCATATGGTCGAGGTATATGCTGTAGTCAGCAAGCCATAATGATCTATGACTGCATTTGGCATAAGATCACGTAGCTTGGTGAACTTCCCACATAGACACCATTAGTACATGCCCCATAACTTCATCGGAAATAAATCGCAGAGGATACAAACAATTGCGGCAAGAACCTAAAATAAATAACCCATAAATCAATCAAGTATATGATAGCTTAAACAAAATTTTCTTGTCAAAGAAAATGTCATCTTGTCTTTGTTTTGGTAAGGAAGGATGCATCCTTGTTGAAGACAGTTTGTTGTGTAGATTGTTGATGTTGTTTGGTTTGATTGATAAATGGTTATTTTGTTAAGTATTATGTCATTGTTTTGTTTTGTATCTACATAGATGAGTATGTACAGGGTGTTGCCATGTTTTTGTGTGTTTTTTTTTCGATGGTTTTTTCGATGTTTTTGGACTTTGTATTGTTTTTGAATGTTTTTTGGATTTTGTGCGACATTTTTGAATGTTTTTGCCAATGAATCACTAGTAATGTAGAATCCACTTCCATCACCTAGATTTTAAGGGTATTGCCCCCAAGTTTAGACATGACTATGATAGAGTGGGATGCAAGATGCATGAAGTACTATCGTTGTGTTGTAGACCAAATAATAAGCCATGGTTTGGATGGATGGATGTGTGGATGCATGAATGTGACCGCAACGAGCCAGAAAGATACTGGAGCCATTGTTTTTGTGAGTGGCGCCTATTTGCCAGGTTTTCACCATCGCACTTACCCAAGGTGCCACCAGAGTGGTTGTTCACCGTTTGGATGCATGATTTTTCTCTTACTCTTTTTGGTGTTTTTGTATTTTCTTCAGGTCATTTATCTGGATGTTTTTGGTATTTTCTGGTATGTAGGGGAGCCTGATGCTCTGTACAGCTTAGGTATAAAACCATTTGAGGTGCATGTTGTTGATTGGATCTGCGAGCGGTTCTCCTTTTGATGTAGCCAACTGATATGCCCTGGACCCAAATACAGCAGTGATAAAACATGGGCCTAGCCAGTTTGATTCAAACTTGCCCTGATGTTCTCTGTTTGGTTGATTACAAGGATTTTCTCGAAGAACAAGATCACCTACCTCAAATGTACAAGGTCTAACTCGGTGATTGTAGCTTCTGCTCATGCGCTACTGATAGGCTTTGAGGTGATTATATGCAGCTTGTCGCTTCTCATCAAGTAACTCTAAGTCCTAAAGACGGGATACTCTATAGGCTTCATCATCGATGAGATTATGCAAGGAAACCCGTAATGATGGTATCTCGACCTCAATAGGTAAGATAGCTTCTGCACCATAGACCAATGAATAAGGAGTTGCACCTGTAGGAGTTCGAATGCTAGTCCGATATGCCCATAGTGCTGGATTCAGTTGAACATGCCAATCATGGCCGGTATCATTGACTGTCTTCTTTAGGATCCTCAATATGTTTTTATTGGATGCTTCGGGCTGACCATTGCCTTGTGGGTAATAGGGCATGGAAAAGCGATGTTGGATGTGAAATTTCTCACAAAGTTCACAGACATCCTGATTTTTGAAAGGAAGACCGTTATCTATGATGATGGACATGGGCACACCATACCGGCAGATGATGTAGTTGAGGATGAATGAGGCGATCTGCTTGCCAATGACTTGGGTAAGTGGAACAGCTTCGATCCACTTTGTGAAATATTTGGTGGTGGTAATAATGAATTTATGGCCGTTGGATGAAAATGGATGAATCTTACCCACAAGGTCAAGGCCCCATTGACAAAAAGGCCATGGTGTTGTGATTGGTTGTAGTTCCTGTGCTGGTGCATGTATCAAGTCGCCGTGAACTTGACATTTCTTGCATTTTCTGACAAAGTAGTAGGAATCCTTTTCCATAGATGGCCAATAGTATCCATTGCACAGGAGTTTCTTGGCTAGTGACGAACCACTCGAGTGAGTCCCGCAAATTCTCTCATGGACTTCTTCCAAAGCCTTTGTTATCTCACCTTGTCCTAGACATCGAAGGAGAGTACCATCAAGACCGCGTCAGTATAGGGTTTCGGCAATAATGGTATATTGAGCAGTTTGGCGAATGAAGGTTTTATGTTGGTTATTCGATTAGTTGGGAGGAAGGGTGTGATCGCGGAGATAGGTGTAGAATTCACCATACCATGGGGATTTAGAGCCGACAAGGTGACATATCATTTTGGATTCAGGGATATCATAAGTGGGAATCCAAAGCTATTCGACCAAGAACTTGTAGCATGTTGAATTCTGTGGAAGATCTAGTAGAGATGCGATGGTAGCCATGGTGTCAGCAGCTTGATTCTGATCTCTTGGTATCTGCTCAAAAGTGATAGTAGTAAATGATGTCTTTAGAGTGTCCACCATTTTCTTATATGGCATGATTTTATCATCCTTGGTCTGATATTCATCTATAGTTTGTCGAATGACCAGTTGTGAGTTGCCATATACTTGTAGTTCTTGTAATTTCCATTGTATGGCTAACCTGAGTCTCGTGATCAAGGCCTCATACTCTGCGATGTTGTTGGTACATGGAAATGTGAACCTGTAAGACTTCGGGATGCTATCACCTTGGGGTGTGATAAATAGAATGTCTGCCCCCGAGCCATGCCTAGTGTATGAACCATCAAAGTATAGTTTCCATGGTTGTGCTATTGTGATCATGAATATCTCTTCATCTAGAAAATTGGAAATGAGAGGATGCTCGCCTATGAGAGGTGCATCGGCCAACTGATCTGCAATAACTTGACCTTTGATAGCTTTATGGTCTACATACTCGATGTCAAATTCACTTAGAATCATCACCCATTTGGCCAAGCGACCTGTCAATGCTACTTTGCTGAGTAAATACTTGAGTGGATCAATCTTTGCAATGAGTTGTACTTTGTGTGTTAACAGATAGTGCCTCAGTTTAGTGGTTTCTAAGATTACTACTAAGAAAGCTTGCTCAATAGGGGTGTAATTGAGTTCATAGCCAACCAGTGTACGAGAGATGTAGTAAACAACACACTCCTTTCCTTCTGCATTATGTTGTGCCAATAGTACACCCAATGCTGTACTTGTTGCTGAGATATAGAAAAACAATGGTCTACTTGGATCTGGTGGCATCAGTAATGGTGGATTCATGAGATAGTCTTTAAGCGTCTGAAATGCTTGTTGGCATCGGGCATCCCACTGAAAGCGGATGTTTTGTGTAATAGGTGTGTGAATGGGTGACACTTATCAGCCAATTGTGCAATGAATCTTCAAATGGATTGAAGTCATCCTTGTAATGTCCTTAGCTGACTGATATTCTTTGGTGGTGGCATATCCATGATTGCTTTTACCTTTGCTGGGTCGACCTCAATGCCTTTGCTTGAGACAATGTATCCTAGAAGCTTCCCGGAGGTTACTCCAAAGACACATTTCTTTGGGTTGAGTCAAACATGGTATTGTTCCAGTCTATCAAAGATTTTATCTAAGATGTGGAGATGCCCTTCTCTGGTTAGTGATTTTTCTAGTAAGTCATCAACATAATCTTCCATCATAGTATGCATCATGTCATGGAAGATGGTGGTCATTGCTCATTGATAGGTTGCTCCTGCATTCTTGAGACCGAAAGGCATTACATTCCAGCAATATGTGCCCCATGGACATGTGAAGGCCATCTTATGTTGATCCTCTGGTGTGATCTTTATCTGATTGTATCCTGAAAAGCCATCCATGAGTGAAAGCATGGCATGTCCTACTGTCAAGTCTACTATGATGTCGATATTTGGTAGGGGGAAGTCATCCTTAGGACATGCCTTATTTAGATCTCTGAAGTCAGTACAAATGCGGATGCCCCCTTTTGGTTTGCCGATAGGTACAATGTTGGAGATCCAATCTGCATAATCAATTGGTCTAATGAAATCAACATCTAGGAGTTTCTTGAGTTTTGTTTTGACTAGCACTGCAATCTGGGGATGTATCTTACAAAGCTTCTACTTGACAGGTTTGGCTCCTTCTGCTACGATGAGGTGATGCATGACTAAATCAGGATCAAGCCCAGGCATGTCTGCATATGACCATGCAAAGTTGATCTGACGCTTTTGAAAGAACTCTATAAATTTAGGTTGTTCCTCTGGAGTGAGAAGAGATGCCAGATGTATGAGGTGAGGATTTTTAGGAGTCCCCACATTGTATTCTTTGGTTTCCTCGATGAGAATCGTTGATCATTCCTATTGTGCATTAGCAGGGAGAATGTCAAACCCTTCATCCTCAGGCGCCTCAGAGAGGTTTTCACCATTGGATACGCTCTTTCTTTTTATTTCTATTGGATCAAACAGTGCCACTGTGTGGTTTTCATTGGAAGATCCATGTTTTATTGTTATATTTTTGTAGCTAAAAGGTTTGGCATCCGCCCTGAAGTATGTCATGCTATTAAGTTCAATGGTGAATCTGGCTTTGTGATCCCCACTTGGTAGGTTATCCCTTAATTCCAAAAAGTCAATGATAGCCTCATCATTTTGGAAGAAGTCAAGACATGGGGGATTTGGTTGGTTCCATTCGATGAGTTCAGGATGGATAATGGGCATTACTTCATCGATTAGGTTAAGTGCGTTAGATGTATTAGTGAGGGTTAAGACGTTATGGTGAAGGTCGTTAATGGTACTCTCCCTGTTAGAATCAGGCGTAGGATGAGACATAGGGTCTGTGGAAGATGTTTCTAGTTCAGGAACCCAAGTGATCTTTATCTGTGCTTCTCCGTAAATAGGGATGTCTTTGCATGGTGGAGGTAGTGATGCATCTTCCTCATCTGAAGTGTTAAGCTATACAGAATCAAATTCCCACTCATGTGAGTCAGTCTCTGAGTCACTTTCTAGCATCTGATTACTATACCATACTGGGATGTCCTTTGAATTGAATACTGCAGGTGTGATTGGTTGATGTACCTTTGTAGTGATCGGTGTTGTCGGAAGGTCAATGGGGATTAAAGGATCTAGTACGGGGAGTATTGATAGTGTTGATTCAGTGGCTTCTGCTGGAACTGTTGGTGCCATAGATGCTGCTGCGGGTTCTGATATAGTTGCTGCTGCTAATGGTGTCGCTGATGAGACTACTGGTTCACTTGGTGGGATCACTAGTTCGTATGGTGAGATGAGTGGCATTGGTGATGGTTGTGTTGGGATGCTGAGCCTCGATGGGGCAGTTGGGATGGTGCTTGAGGCTGCTTTGATAATGATAGGTGTCCTTTTTGCAGTAGGCTGACATAATGGTTTGTTGGGCTTTCCTTTGAATTTGAGTTTAGGAAAGATCTCTTTTTCAAAGCCTAGGCCTGTATTACCTTTGGTTTTTAATTCTGACAGCAGAGGTTCATGTCATCCTTGTTTACAATATCCCAAAGCACTCTGACCATCATAACCCATTCTTTTCATAATGAGGAGGCCTTTGCCATACTGATCCATAGGAAGTCTAACTTGCGGTATATTAGTGGTGATGGGATCTTTATAGATCCAGTCCGCTAAGTCCTCATCTTGGGTTTCTTCTTCTTGACTCTTTCCAAGGATGAAAGGTGTCAAAGCACATGCTGGTGTGATTAGTGGTTGCTGGAGTACCTGTTGTGGTTTACCATGTGTTCTAGGAGAAGTGGGCACTTGTCCCACACAAAAGAGTTGACTCAAGTTGTATTCCCCAGGGCCTTCCTCTACTATCTTCATTTTAAGCTTTTCTTTCTTGGGTATAGTGGTGTTTGAACTAGCAAGAGAGGTAGGACTTATATATGATGTGGAGGAAATGGCTTCTCTATTATTAGGAACAGTAATCTCTTGTTGATGGCTGATATTATGGTAGTACGCAAACAGATTTGCATCGCCCAGAATTGTGATCTCTACACCGTTATGTGGGAACTTGATACATTGATGGTAGGTAGATGGAACGGCTTGCATGGCATGTATCCAAGGTCTTCCTAACAATAGATTGCATGGCAGAGGAAGGTCTAGAACCTGACAGATGATGTGTTTTACCACAGGGCCTACTCGGATTGGTAGTACCACAGCTCCTTTGGATGAACGCTCTGCATCGTCATAGGCTTTGATTGTGATCTTCTTACGAGGATCCACTGATTCTACCACATATCCCAATGCTATGACCAACTATAGTGTACAAATATTCAGGCCTGCTCCATTATCGATCAAGACTCGCTTGATCCTATGCTAGTTGATAAAGCCTTCAATGTGTAGTGAAGCGTTATGAGGTTGCTAGAAGGAAGAGTTGTCACTTTCGGAAAAAGTGAGACAAGGTGATGACTTTAGACTTCCAACCATGGCTTAAAATTGGTCTGTATTCAGGTTTGCAGGGACTGACGCCTCTTGGAGTACTTGATCCAAGATAGTTTTATGAGATGGCGATAGGCGTAATAGTTCTAAAATGGATATAAGCGCAGGCATTTTGTCTAATTGTTCCATAAGATTGTACTGCTTTGGGATAGAGGTGATGCCTTGTGGAGCTGCCTTTATGATGACCTTGCCATGATGTGTAACGACATTGCAATTTGAGTTGGGATTTTTGAAGGTTATTGTTGCAACTTGTTCACTGGCATCATATAGATGATTTACAATGTAATTATACATAGCTTGTGTATAATCAGTGGTATCAATGCCTCGCCTAGAAGTGGAAGGACCCCTTTGATCTTGTGATGGAAGTGGATTTTTAAACATCAGATGATCATTATTTGTTGTTTTTGGGTCATGTCCTTCAATTTCAATTTCTCCTTGGTCAATAAGATCTTTTAATCGGTGACAATTACTTGTCTTGTGTCCTCTTCCTTGATGGAATTCACAGTGTTCAGTATCTCTCCACCATGCTGGTTTGACCTGAGGCTCATAGTTTGATAGTTTAGGTAGAGTGACCAAATTTTGAGAAATGAGTTGTCGCAATACTATTTCAATGGGTTCCCCTAAGGGAGTGTATGTTCATTTCTATTTTTGCTGATGAGGTCTTGGTTCATCATGAGATGTGATGCGATTTTGATTGGAAGGAACATTTGTGTTGTTCTGAGGTGGAGGATTTTGTCTTGCAAACCGAACCATAGGTTGTGCATTTTGGATAGTCCGGGCGTCCACAACCCTATCGTTGATAATATTCTTGTTTTTATTCCAGAAGCTTGGTTTATCACTATTGAAGCGTGGGCGAGGACCATCCTTTGGTTCATTATAGATTTTGATGAGTCCTTTCTTGATGAGTTCCCTTTCACATTTCAAACCCTTGGTGATCATATCATTAAAAGAGTCTGTGTCTTTGACATCTAGGTGAAATTCCATTTCTTCGTTTAAGTTGGAAATGAATATTTCCACTAGTTCTCGTTTAGGTAACTGAAGAGAACATCTGCTAGACATTTGGCGCCATCTTTGCAGGAATACTGAGAATAGTTCACCTGGTTTTTGTTTGGTGTTGCACAGATCAGCCATGGTGATGTCGCGTTCAATGTTATGAGAGTAATGAGCTAGGAACTTCTGGATGAGTTCCTCAAATGTTCTAATGCCACCTGATAGTCAGGAAAACCATGATGTGGTTGTTCCTCCCAAGCTTTGGGGAAAAAGGTGCATTAGGTAGGTGTCTTCATATGCCACTTCAAGACAAGCGGAATGAAATTCTCTAACATGATCGCGGGGATCTCCCTTTCCTCTATATTTTTCGAATTGGGGTGTTTCGAATCCTCGTGGAAAGGGTGGCATATAAAGATTCCTATCAAAAGGATAGGGACTAATGTCATTGAGTGAGAATTGGTTAGTCTTGACACCACTATGAAGTTGTTGAGCAAGATTCTTGACTTGTTGCTGCAACATCTCTATTTCATTTGGAGGAGGAGGTGGTGGGTTACCTCGAGGAATGTTATATCTGATGGGATCTCTTCCTCTATCCTCTTCATGGCAACTTTGTCATTTTCATGCTTGTCTTAATTGGGCCAGATCAAAGTCAGAGGGGAGTTTTGCTCCCTCTTGAGCGAGTTTTAAGAAGTGAGCATCCGCATTGCTCCTGAGTATTTCATCAAAAAGCCTGTTAAAGAGAGGGTTATGCTGAGCCCTTTCTATTGTTGCAGGAGTAGGAGTACTTGGGTTTTCATCATTCGCATTCCCTCCAAGTGCTTCTTGAAATTCATTGAGATTTTCCTCTTCTTCTTCTTCCATTTCTATTTCTCATTGTCTTGACCATGATCGGGTTTGGGCCATTTTGCTTGCAAGCTTTTGTTGAAGTTGTGTGAAGATGATGATGAGTTTTTGATGAAATGAGAGATTGATGATTGGTGAATTGTGTTGCATGTGGATCTCTAGCACTTTTAAGGTAGATGTAACTGAAATTCCTTCTTTGAATTGCTTGTTTGTTTGATAAGTTTGGATGTGATAAGGTGTAGAGAATTCAGAGATGTGTTACAGATTGAACTACCTAGTAATGAGAGGATTCACTCATGAACTAGTTTTAACCTGAGTAGATGTGTCTCTTAGGATGAGCTTATCCTAGATGTAGAAACAATCTATAAAGTGATGTGATGTGTTTTGATTTAAAGCAATATCTAAAAGAGAACTTGGGACAAGAACCTCTTAATGTTTTGAGAGTTGGAATGGATTAATGATGAAGTGATGATGGATGAATAAGATGATGAATGAAATGTTTTCAATAAAAGCTTTGTGTTACAAATGGGACAAACTCTACCTCTTCCCTTTCGGGTGTTGGTGGTATTTCTCGAGCTGTGTTGTAGGTGATACAGACGTTTGGGAAAAAGTTGGGATTAATCTTACCTCCTTGGTTTTTGTGGTAACTTAGAGCTCTATATTGCATAAAAGCTCTATGGTTCAATGATTCTGAATCAAATTCATTTGTTTTGCCTTGAAGGTAGAGGCGCATGTGATGCAGAAAGAATCTATGAGAGACAAAGATTTGTCTATTGATATAGAAGAATTTCCTCCTTTTGATCAAAGCCTTTGAGCTTAATGATCTTCTTTTCAAGTTGATATTCTGATGACACTTCTTTTTTCGCAAGATGTGAAGAATGGTCATAAAATTTGACTCTTTGTTGTTTGCACTTTGTTTTTGATGTGTTTGTTTGTTTTGAAAAATGTTTGGTTGGATGAATACTTTTGTTTTTCTTCTAGGAAGTGATTTTCTTTTGATGTTTCTTTGACAAGAAGACAAAGCAAGCACACAAACACAATAATGTTGCCCCCAAAGGCACAAATGAGTATGGGTCTAGATCAACCCAATCCTTGGACTTGTAAATGACCCTTCCTTTAGATGTATTTTTTTAAGGTGTATTTCCAAAGCCTGAAGTCGGCTCAATTTGTACTTGGTCTTGACTAAAACGAACACACTTCAAACACTTTTTATGCCTAAGGTCAAATGGTCAGTTGTGATAAATTTAGCCCACATCTTGATATTTCTTCGACTTTGGTACTACATACCTTATGAATCTCGCCTTGGCAGGTAAGGATGTGATATACTAAGTCTTGCATGAGCATAACAAATAGATGATCCCTATGATGGGGGAGTCACCACTTTTATCAAGCCACAAGTGACTTTTCAAAAAGCTATGTTTCTACTCAAGGAAATATGTATGGTGAGTATCTTGGGAGCAAAACCATCTATGCTCTTGCACTAAATTATATCGCAAATATCCTCAATCAATAGAATGGGTGGGCTACTACTTAAAGGTGTTTAGTCATGTTTGATGTTTTTGGACATAAGTTCATTCTGCAGTGACTCACTTAAGAGCCTTGTAACTGGTGGTGGGGCCCATTTGTCCTTTCAGCCAGTTACACTATAGGAACAGCTATACCCAAGACTACAGCTTTCGCTCTCACCTGATTTCTATAGCGGCTCGAAGGATTTACCGCTCGAGGTCATTCCCAAGAGTATCGATCCCTTGGCAGGCCTCTCTTAAAAAGATAAAATTTGAGTGTTACTAACACTTTTCTCTTGCACCTAGGACCACGAAAGCCAAGGGAGAGGATAGTGTGTGTTAGAAGTGGGACCACTCGACCGACTTTTTGCACAAGCGTGCCAAGCATGAAAAACACTTTGTTCTTTTTAACCCATCATCGCAATGTGGTCTAACTATTTGGAGATGTTGCTCCAACATTCATGATGTTCTTTTTAACTTCAAAGTCAAAATATTTTGTAAACTAGGAAAATGAAATCTTGGTCAACTTAACAAAAAGCACGTTTTGCTTGAAGTAAATTTGTTTTTGAGTTTTGAATGAAAATGGCTTGTTCTTTTTAGATTGCCCAAAACAAAGTGTTGATTGTAAATTTCTTTAATTTGATGCAAGAAAACAGATTTTGTTTTGTTGATTTTAAGTACCAAAACGAAGTTTGTTTCCTAACTTGCAAGAAATAAAGTTTGTTTTGTTCGATTTTTAATGCACCAAAAG
Source organism: Cryptomeria japonica (assembly GCF_030272615.1). Classification (NCBI taxonomy): domain Eukaryota; kingdom Viridiplantae; phylum Streptophyta; class Pinopsida; order Cupressales; family Cupressaceae; genus Cryptomeria; species Cryptomeria japonica. The sequence continues at coordinate 292,363,983 of NC_081413.1, forward strand.
ACAAATGACCCTAACTAGAAAGCAATGAAATTTTGTTTGTTCAAGTTTCTTTTAAAAGCACCAAAAGACAAGTTTGTGATTTTTATTTTTTTTATGGTGAGTTTTAAACCTGCACAAACAACAAATGATTAGTAAAATCTATGTCCAAGGGGGGCTTCCACAAGCCTAAAATTTTGTATTTTTTTGGTTACAAGGTGATTTTTACGACATTCTATTGCAATAGCGCTAGTCTGTGTTTGAACAGAAGCGTTATTTAATGCAAACACGCTGAAAGAAGGGGAAAGATAGAGAGGCAAAAGCACTGAAAAATTGTTAATAGCACCAAAACAACGTCAAAAGCGCCAAAATGGTTTCAAAAGCGCTGAACTTGAGACAATAGCGCTATTTTAAGAACAATAGCACTAAAAGCATAAGTGTTGATAGCGCTAGAATGAGTTCAATAGCGCCAAAGCGCAACCTGTGTGACACTTTCAACATTCAGACATGTTAGTTTTTTTAGAAAAAATGATATTTTTGGTGTTTTGATTCACGTCGGGTTCACCAAATGATGCCCTGCAAAATGGACAAGGTTAGTCTAAGAGAAACAACACAAGACACACAAGAAAATCGTTAGTGTTATTAAATCAAAAACTAATCTAAACAGGCATATCAAGAGAGACACTAAAATCATGCTAATATATCTAACTAATGAAACAAAGATAATGAGGCATCTCCAAATGCCTCTTAGCATGCTCTTAGCTCCTTCTCCCTTGTTCCTCTCCTCTCCAAGTTCCAAAATATTGTAGCTCTCAACAACTTTTTGCACTATGGATGCTTATGGAGGTTTGAGATTGAAATATTGCTCTAAATGTAAATAAAGAAGCTAATATTAAGCTATTGATACTAAAATGATTTATTTTAACCAAAATGACAATATAGGAGTTTGCTATGCTAAATGCTCTCTAAAATGCCTATAGGTTAAATGCATACAAGTTTTCAGGATCTGGATTATGAAGAAATGGGCTCTATTTATAGAAAAAATGGAGCAATGGATGGTTGAGATTGAGCAATCTCAACAAGGGTCAGGATTGAATGATTTCAAATCCATGTGAGGGCTTTCAACCCAATCCTAGGATGACAAGTGTCAATGTGAGATAGGTTGAGAGGGGAGGGAATAAGCATTAAATGCTTGACATGACTTTGGGAATTAAAGTCAAGGTTGGTTGGATGAATAAATTCTTTATTCAAAGAATAAAGCTTTTATCCAATGGATAAACTCTTGTGCAAATGTGAAAAGGATGAATATGGTCAAAACAATAAATGTTTGGGGGGACAAGTTTGAAATAACCATAAATGGTTATGTAAGAGCCATAAATGGTCATGTAAGAGCCATTAGTGGTCTTTGGAAGACTTTGGGGGTTAATTTGTTGAACACACAAAGCATTAAATGCTTTTCAAAGACTTTGGAGTCTTTGAGAAGTGACTCCATTTTGCTTAGGAATGTGACAATAATTAGGGGATGGATTAGGCTAATTAGGAAGGGGTTAGAAGAATCTAGAAGGGGATTAGATTTTGCAAGTGGATTTGGTGGGTGAGGGAAAATAGGATTTTATTTAAAATAAAAATTCATTTATTTCAAAAAATGTGTGCAAGTTGCATTTGTAGGAAAATGCAAGTGGGGTGGGGATAATGATTTAAATAAATGTTTTATTTAATTTATTTAAAAGAGGAATAGGGGGTTTTAATTAAATAAATAGATTTTATTTATTTAATTGATTTGTATTTGGTTTAATGAATTAATTAAAATAAATTGAATAATTTATTTAATTAATAGAAGAAAGTTTGGGGATGAATTAATTTAATTAACTGATGGCTAGTGGATTTTTAATCAAATAAATAGCATTTATTTATTTAATTAAGTTGGACAGATTTGTGTGACTACACCATCCATTAATGAAAACATCTCATGCCCTATTGATAAGTCCACAATTATATCAATGTTTGGTAGTGGGAAATCATCTTTTGGACATGCTTTCTTCAGATCTCTAAAATCCGTACAAACTCTTATGCTTTTATATGGCTTTGACACTAGTACAATACTTGAAACCCATTCTGGATAAGCAACAAGTCTTATAAAACCCACATCTAATAGTTTCTTCAGCTCAGTTTTTACAAGAAGAGCAATGTGTGTATGCATCTTTCTTAGCTTGTGCTTAACTAGTTTTGCTTTTAAATCCACATTAAGATGATGCATGATAAGATCTAGATTAAGTCTTGGCATGTCTGCATAAGACCAAGCAAAATTTATTTGTCTTTGCTTAAAAAATTCCATGTATTCTTTCCTCTCTTCATCTGATAATGAGGTAGCATAATGAAGTATTTTAGGATCCTTTGATGTACCAATGTTTACTGCTTCTGTTGGTTCTATCAGGATAGCAAATCTCTCCTGAAAATATGCAGGAAGAATGTCAAACTTTCCATCTTCTGGTGCCTCAAAGAGGTTTTTACCATCAGATACGTTCTTTATTTTCCCTTTTGATTGATTTAGTGTTGCCATGAAATGGTTTTTAACAGTAGGTCTCATTCCTTGTTTTATTTCAATTTTGCGACTAGAAAGTTTGGCATCTCCTGACTATGAGAAACATTACTTGATTCTGCAATGGAAGATATCTTAGGTGTGATGGGTTCAACAAAATTAAGGTACATGGCTAATTCATGATCATCGGAAAAGGCATTTAGTTTAGGGTTTTCTAAATTATCCCAATCAATTAGTTCAAGATGAAGAAGGGGTAAATCATAATCACTGTCATCATTAGGTGCTTCAAAGTTCATGACATAATGATCATAATTTGGCATAGAGTAAGTAATGTCATAGATTAAATATTTTTGAGAATTGTCTCTCCCAAACATCTCCCAATTATTTCTAACAAAATCAGTATTAGTATTTTGTGGTTCACACTCAAGTGGTTCTTCAACTAACATTTGTCCCTTAAATGAATGGATTATATCAACACACACATCTTTAATACTACAAATTCCTTCTTGATTGACCTCATTTGCATTTTGGACCTGACATACTTGTGTACATGATAAAGAGGATTCTTTTGATAGATTTTGTCTCCTTTCAAACTCAACTTCTTCTGGACTAATAGTCAATCCTACTTGACTATCTCTTAATTCTGTTATGGTTCTGCCACATCTTGATACATCTTATTCCTTTTTTGATGAAAATCTTATATTTCTAGATGCTTGATCTATTCCTGTTGGTACTTCTTGTAGTGTTACTTCTTTGTCTTTGTCATTTCCTTTCCTTTGTTGTTTTACATACGCCTCTTTTCTCTAAATTCAGAGTTCTACTCGTCTTCTTTCTAACTCCATCTTTTGTTTTGTATTAAAAGTCTTCCTCTGTAATAGTTGTTCGTTCTTCATTGTTTTCCTTACTTGATGTACTAGATAAGACATATGGACCCCATTCATACTCATTTGAATCTATCTCTGAACCATGATCTAGGACTACTCCACTATACCATACAGGAATGTTGCATGGTGCAAAAAGTTCTCTGATTTCTGCTATCTCTATTTTCACTGCTTCTAGAATATCTTGTTCAGATTTTGCATTTGTTTGTATTTCCAGAACTTGTTGACAAGATTCTTCTTTACCTTTGATGGTAATCTCCTCTTCTTTCTTTTCATGTTCTTCTTGCTTCTTTTATTGGTTACTATTTCTACTGCTTGATGTAGCTTTTCTTGCCATTGTTCTTCTTTAGAGACTAATTTCTTTCTCCATTTTTGTTGTTGATGATTATGTTGCTTTTGATTGGATTTTAGATATCCAAGCCCTGATTTATCTTCTTTGGATTGCAAGTGGGGACAAATGGGTTCTGAAATACCTTGATGTCACCTACCAATTGGTCCTTTTCCTTCATATCTCATTTTTTGCATGCTTTCATAACCTTTGCCATATTGTTTTATGGGAATATTGACTTCTGCTGCTATTGCTGTAGTTTTATCTTCATCCTTGTACAACCAACCAAGAATGTCTTTGTCTTTATTTTCTTCTTCAAGAGTTCCAACGCTAACAAATGTTCCTTTAAACATATCTTTTGATCTTTTTGATATCTTTGATTGAATATCTGTAGGCTTTCCATATGACTTAGGGGAAAGTGGAAAATTATGCAAAGAATATTTTCCCATTCCTTCATCATTTAATTTGAGCTTTTCCTCAAAGGTTTCCCATAACTTTTCTTGAATTTCTTTGGTAGGATATACTGATTCTCTATTATGTGGAACTCTTGTATCTTGTGTCGACTTCAAATTCTTGCAATTTTGACTAGAATGTACAATTATAGTGATCTCTTGTCCTTCATGAGGAAATTTTACACATTGATGATATGTAGAAGGAACTGCTTGCATTTTGTGAATCCATGGTCTTCCTAGAAGAATGTTGTAAGAGAGGTTCAAATATAAAACCTAACATAGTGTATTCCTTTCCACAAGTCCTATTTTGATTAGTAACACGACAGTTCCTTTAGAAGAATGTTTTGCTTCATCATAAGCCTTAATGGTTATTTTCTTCTTTGGGTCCACTACATTTTCTGAATAACCCAAAGCTTTTATCAAACCTAATGCACAAATGTTTAAGCCAGCTCGACCATCTATGAGTATGCATTTGACATGAGTTTTATTAATGGTGACTTCGACATGTAAGGGAGCATTGTGAGGATGTTGTAAGGATGCGTCATCATTTTTAGAAAATGATAAGCAATGAGGAGCTATAAGGTGTCCTACCATGTTTTGGAACTTATCTATATCCAAATATTTTGAAACTGTTCTTTCCACTAAAGCTTTCTCCAAAATTTCCTTATGCATAGGTGAAACCTTGAGAAGTTCCAGAATTGATATTTGAGCGGATATTCTTTGTAATTGCTCCACTAAATTGTATTGTTGTGAAGTGGATGTTGGGTCTTTTGTTACACCTGGAAAGGTAACCTTTGCTTTGCTTCTCATAATAACATTGATTGGCTCTAAAGATGGATTATATTTAACAATGATAACATTTACCACATCATCATATGTATAAGTGTAATTCACTTTGGCTTTTCCTTTGTCATCTTTTAATTGGGATGGTTCATCTTTGTCATAATTCAGAAGTAGAGTTTTGAAAGCTAGGTGTGATTCATTTGTCTTGTGGCTATCCACTGTGATAGTTCCATTATCGATTAGATCTTGGATAAGGTGTTTCAATCTTTGACAATAATTTGTTTGGTGTCCTTTATTTTGATGGTAATTGCAAAAATTATTGTCATTCCACCAATTTGGCTTGACTGGCGGTTCATAACTTCTTGCTTCTGGTAAAACAATCAATTTATTAGAAAGTAGATTTTTTAAAGCTGATTCCAATGGTTCTCCAATGTTTGTGAATTTCCTTTGAGGATTGGAGAAGAAGGACTTGGTTTTATTGTTTTCTGGATTGTTATTGCTTGGGATTTGACTTGATAGATTAAAAATTGGTTGTTGTTGTTTTGTAGCACTATTATCGTCATTTCCTCCATTGCTGACATTTCTATTCTTTGACCAGAACTTGGGTTTGTCATTGTTGTTGTTGTTGTTGTTGTTGTTGTTTTTGTTGTTGGAATCATTGTAAAGTTTTAGCTCTCCTTTCTTTACCATTGCATTCTCTATTTTCAGACCATTCTCGATCATCTTGACAAAGGATGGAGGACATTGCATTCTTAGTCGACAACTCATTTCATTGATAAGATTATCAATGAATATGTCCATTTTTTCTTGATCAGGCACATATCTTGGATACCTATTAAACATGTGTTTCCATCATTGTAAGAAGATCATAAAAGATTCTCCATTCTTTTGTTTAACATTGCATAGATCCAACATTGTTATCTCATTCTTTATATTGTAGGAGTATTGTGAAATAAATCTATTCACAAGTTCTTCAAAAGATTTGATTCCAGATGGTAATCTTGAAAACCACTCCATTGATTTTCCATTTAAACTCCTTGGAAAAAGACGCATAAGGTAAGTTTCATCATGGGCAAATTCCATGCTCATAGTTAAAAACTCCCTAATGTCATCTTGAGGATCGGATTTTCCATCGTATTTGCCATATTTAGGGATCTCGCAATGTTGCAAAAATGGTACCATATTCAAATTTTTATCAAAAGGATATGGGCATATTGTTAGGATTCCCATAGATAATGAGAGGGGGGGGGTGAATCAGTATCTGACTGGTTAGATGATTTTCTTAACTTAAAACATGTAGAACATATTAATATTGTATACCGGTAAACAGAAAATAATGCAATAAATAGAGATAACAACAACCACATGAAAAAACACCATAACACAATATTTTAACAAGGAAACCCGGTGTGGGAAAAACCTCAGTGGGATTTGTGACCCACAATATTCACTTACTGGCCAATAAGAGAATATTAATGCTACAAGAGGGGCCTGCACATGCAGGAAGGCCAAGTGCCTAGAGCTCACTGCTCAATTACAAAAATGGGAAGTCTCACTAACTTACAAAATAGATTATATAAATCCAATGTCTTGTACTGCTTCAAAATAGCATCTACTATGCCAGATCCAATACCAGTTTATAGCTTTGCTTCATACATAAACCCTTAACCTATAATTCGCATAATAGGTCTGCCTTATTTCTCCTATATATTTTCTTCCATCACTTACAAAATGTTCTACAATGATCTCTTATATATATGAGTCATTTTACAACTTTCCAAGTCGACTTACAATGATTTTACAATAATTAACAAAATAATTTACAAACAAAATTCATGTCAGCCTCTGTGCCGGTATGCTTCCTTTCACTGCCGGTGCTGATGGTCTGTGTGTCAGTGTAAAGTCTGATCTTGCTAGTGCCGGTGGATTGCCTTGTTGGTGTCAAAGGATTGTAAGGTTGACATCAATGACAAAACCTTCAATCACCTACAATTTCTCATTAGAGTGTGCATTTGCCAACAATCTCCCCCTTTGGCATTGATGGCAACACTCATGAGAAAAATCCAAAAACTGTCATCCAAAAAGAATCTGCCAGTATTGTCTTACCAAAAATGTGTACCAAAAGAATGTGTACTCCCCCTGAGTTGATGAGTCATTTTACTGATTATTTTTCTCATTCCACTACTCCCCCTTTGGCATCAATGACAAAGGTTGTTAAAGTGTCAATGAGTGTGGTTTCCTGCTTCATCCTTATAACCGGTCGGTTACAATCTGAAAAAGATCTACCAAAACCAGATTCAAGCTCTCAATGAACTTTTTGTTGTCTTTTATTTTGGTCTCTATCCTCTGAACTGTACCGATGAGGTGTTGCATTTGCTCTGCCGGTGTTTTCTGTCCTTGAATCAAGGCATTCGATATTTCTTTGCTTAAGGAGGTGAGATAGTCCAATTTTGGACTAAGTCTCCATTTAAGATCTTTAGCTTTTCCTTTTATTCTTTCTTTGTCTCTTCCAACTTTAGTAGTTCTTCCTCAAAACCTATTATCTTCTGCTAAAAAACTGATAATGAATCAGATGAATTAATGAAATTGTCAGCTAGTTGATTTATTTCTTCCTGTATCTTGCTAATTTTCTTGTCTATATCAACTACCAAAAGGTTAGTTTTACATGTATCCCTGTACAAATTTTTGAATTCCTTCAATGTACTACATAGTTCTGGTAGAAGTGTGTCAAATTGCCTTGTACACTTCTTTATTTCATCCTCAAAGAATTTGTGTTTTTCCTTCTCTAATCTCTCCTTGAATGCTTCCTCTTTTATTTGTTCAACTGTCATAGTGTTTTCAGTAATATACTTAGACAAAGTGTCAAGTTGACTCAAAGAATCTTTATTATCTACATTACATTTTGGTGCTATCATTTTTGAAATTGGAATGGTGTCATCTATTTCCTTGTATGCTTGTGAGCTACAATCAGTTATCTTCTTAATGGAATCTAGAAGAACTTCTGTTACATTATTTGATGAGCCAATAATCTGTATTCCACCGGTGGGAGCAGTTTCCTTGCTTGTGATGACCTCTAGTAGGTCAGTTTGTGTTTCCATTTCTTTAAGAAAAGGTTTGGATTGCTCAGCTGATGCCAGTGGCACTGTCTTTGTATGAACCTATTGCTATGGTGGAGCCTTTTTCTCTGTGTGAGACTGTTGTTCATTCCCAAATGTATCCTTATCTACCACAATATTGACCTTTTGTGTGTCAATGTCCACTATATATAATACCTCAGAATTGGGATTGGTGTCCTCTTGTGGTATGTCCATGCTCTCACTATCCGGTTGATTATCAGTAGTCACTACCGATGGAGTATTCAGAGGTGGTGGGGATAAGTTATCTTTTATTTTTATGCTAGGTGGTCCACCAACCTTGCCTTTTCCCTTATCTTTATCCTTCTGATATACTTTTATGTGTTTGGGTTTTCTATATTCTTCCTACTTTTTCTTCTTTACAAGGAATATGTCCCATGCATTGGTAGTTTCTTCTGCTACCTCATTTACTCTACAACCATAAGTGCTACATGTCAGTGTGCAGTTGAAAATATTGACCAGTTAACCTTTGAGATCAGATCATCTATCTCTTTTGGTGAGTTAACTGGATATATAGCAAGAAGTTTTTCAATTTTTATTTTCTTATCAAGCTCTACAACAGCTTGCCTTCTAGCTTCAAGTCTTTTAAACAGTTTTGCCGGTAATTCATCTACAACTTGCATTAGAAATTTCTTGTAAATGTCCAAGTGTAGAATTACACTATTTTCAACTTTATCCTTGTCATCAACTGATAATGAATCATATAATATATTGATTTTTTCAGTTGTCCATCCTCTATTATTTCATCTAGTAGTTTTTCAATTGGAGCAATGTTTTATTGAGTCTTCTTCTTGGGTGTTAACTTCTTCTTCTTTGGAGTTATCTTCTTAGTCGGGGGCCTTACTGCCTGTTGTTTCTATCTGGTTCTTCTAGGAGAAGGTGTAGATACCGGTGAAGGTTCTCTTTTCCTCACAACTCTTGTAAATGTAGCTAGCATGTCGCTTTCTAAAGAAGTTGCTACTGGTGAAAGTGAGTTTCTGGCTGTAGTGCTTCTAACTCATCTTCAATGATACCAGTTTGTTTAAGTACATCTTCTTTGATAGACTTTGCTTGCCTAGATCCTATTCTTACTATTTCTTCTACCTTCTTTACCCTTTTCTTAGATTGAATTTGATTCTTAATAGTCTCAGCACTGCCAAATACCTCTTCTTTAGGTTCCTTGGGTGCTTCCAGAAGGGCTTTTACATATGTTTCAATTATGTGGTCATCAGTTTCATAACCCATTTTAGTAACCCAAATGGTTCTTGGGACAATTGCCTCCATCCAAATCTCATCCTTCTTAATAACAAAGCATATTTCATCCTTATACTTATTTACAATTGCTTGTGATAGTTTGACTCTAGTATTCATCCGGGCCTTCAATGCCTGAAAGTACTCATTTATATTCTTTTCTCTATTTTCACCCATGTTATTTAGTAGATCAAATAATTATTTGCCTACCGGTATATCAAAACCAAGATTCTTATTACTGATATCGAACACCTATTTTGTTATGTGCAACATTAAACAGACAAGTAGGTTTCCAAATCTAAATGTCCCCTTTTTGTCTTTCTTAATTTTTCTAAGATTATCAATAAGCTCATCTTTCAACCATTCACACACATCTGTTTTTGCATTATCCTTGATCATATCATAGGAACTCTTTATGCATAGGCTAGAGACTAAGTTTAACCTATTTGCATGTGTGGTTTTATAGCCTAAAATCATGCTAATGAATCTGACATTGATGTCGGTTACATCATTCACTCTTAAAGATCTCTTGTTAGATGTTGCACTTGTTAGGTTCATCACCAGGTCATTTGAGACCTTCTTTGTCTTATCAGGTCTGTTATCGGTGGAGGGTAACCCTGTCACAGCCTTTACTGCCTCTTTAGTAATTTTGTGAACTGAGTCTAACCAGAAGAATTCACCATGTACCCTGCTTAGAACTATCCTTATAACATCCTAGAGAAAATCTAGAATACTGAGAATTTCAGTGAATCCTAGGGTTTCAACTATTTTGTGTTCAGGTTTCACATTACCAGAATCATCACAAATTACAGTCTTATACATGCTCTTGATTTCCTCATCACCTAATTCTTCTATGTGACAATGAATGTACATTCTAGGGTCTTCTGCAAAAACTACTCCTTTGGGGATTTGAGAAAATGCACCAACATTATCATCCTTCTTAGCAATTTTGGGAACTAACTAAAATAAGGGTCTAGGGCATTTAATCACTTCGACTATAGTAGGGTTCCCTAAGAATTCAGGAACAGATGAAGAAGCCATGGATATAAATACCTTTATCTGCCTTAGGAAAGGTTGCTTGCTGAATTACTTTGCTTCTTTGCTCAAAATGTCTTTGCTCAGGAATTTCCACGCTCTTTGATTGTTTGAATGCTTGGTGAAATGAAATTGGAGCCAAAACACTGATTTATAATGTTATTTTTGCCAACCACCATATTTAATGCTTGTCAGTTAAGTAATGACTTAACTTATCTGCCGGTATAGAAGTAATTTCAACTTCTCACCATTAACCGAGGGAATAATAGCATGTTTCACATTTGATTACTAAACCCTCAAGGAAATTTTCTTCAGTTAGATGAAGATTCTCCTGCTACTAGAGTGTTACTCTATTCTGCCGGTGGAGGAGTATTCCTATCAACATGTAGTTCTGATTTCCCGATCCATTGTTTTGAGAATTCCTTCTTAACTTCTTCAACTTTTTCTTTACCTTTCAAACTAGGACCTTTGTTATTTACCGGTGAGGACTTGCTTCTACAAAATTTTGCAATATGTCCAATCTTGTTACAAGCATAACAAGTCACATTATTTTTCTGAATAAATTTTCCATATCCTATGCCGGTTTGTGTTCTGCATTGATTAGATAAGTGTCCAAATCTTCCACAAACATAACATCTTACATTCATTCTGCATTTTTCAGAATTATGATCAACTTTGTTGCATTTTGAACATTGACTGGTGGGTGTATTGGTATTCTGATAATTTCTAGATCTACATTGATTTTCTCTATGACCATACTTGTTACAGTTAAAGCATTTTCCATTGGATTTATAAGCAGTAGGTTGTCTTACCGGTTTGCCATGATCCTGTGTGTTTGCAGTTTCAGAGCTTTTACCAGCTTCAAAGCCAAGACCATTAGTGTCACCATTAGGTTTCTGATTCTTCAACAAGTCACCAAGTTCTTCTAATCTTTTCTTGAATTTTTCTTTATGTTGATTTGCAATAGCCAGTTCTCCTTCCAAGATACCTTTTTGTCTCATGAGTTCATTTGAGTCATTCTGTGCATGCTTCAGATCTGTCTTCAACATATCATTTTCATAACTATGTCTTGTGTTTTCATTTGCAACATCATTCAGTCTTCTAGTCAAGTGTTCTTCATTCTTCTTCCTATCTTCAATTTCTTTACAAAATCTCATAGTCATATCCTACATTTCATTCTTTGTTGTCATGTTTTCTTGTTTCAGCTTGTTCATCAGATCACTAAGAGTTTCCTTTTCATTATTCTCATTTTGCATCTTTTCACAAATTTCTCTTCTCTTGTTTATTGAAATGGTATATTTTCTTGAAGTGCTTGAATAATATCTTGTGCATCTTTTAGTTCATCTTCAAGTTTGATATTTTTCAATTTTTCCGCATCATACTTTGAGAGAGCTGCTTCTAATTGCTTCATCAAGTTTTCCATCTCTACCGGTGTCAAGATCTTCCTCAAGTTGTTACGCTTCTGAAAATAGAGGACCAAGCTCTGATACCAATTGTTAAGATTCCCACAGATACTGAGATGGGGGGGTGAATTAGTATCTGACCGGTTAGATGATTTTCTTAACCTAAAACATGTAGAACATATTAATACTGTATACCGATAAATAGAAAGTAATGCAATAAATAGATATAGCAACAACCACATGAAAAACACACCATAACACAATATTTTAACGAGCAAACCCAGTGTGGGAAAAACCTCGGTGGGATTTGTGACCCACAATATTCACTTACTGGCCAATAAGAGAATATTACTGCTACAAGAGGGGCCTGCACATGCAGGAAGGCCAAGTGCCTAGAGCTCACTGCTCAATTAAAAAAATGGGAAGTCTCACTGACTTACAAAATGGATTATATAAATCCAATGTCTTGTACTACTTCAAAATAGCATCTACTATGCTAGATCCAGTACTAGTTTATAGCTCTACTTCATACATAAACCCTTAACCTATAATTCGCATAATAGGTTTGCCTTATTTCACCTATATATTTTCTTCCATGACTTACAAAATGTTCTACAATGATCTCTTATATATATATGAGTCATTTTACAACTTGCCAAGTCGGCTTACAGTGATTTTACAATAATTAATTAAATGATTTACAAATAAAATTCTTGTCGGCCTCTATGCCACTATGCTTCCTTTCACTGGCCAGTGGTCTATATGCCGATGTAAAGTCTGATCTTGCTAGTGCTGGTGGATTGCCTTGTCGGTGTCATAGGATTGTATGGTTTCCATCAATGACAAAACCTTTAATCACCTACAAAGTCTCATTGGAGTGTGCATTTGCCAACACATATATCTTCCAATGAATACTTCTTGGAGCTTGTTCCATTTTGCATATCTTGCATCTGTTGTTGTAGAGTTTGTATTTGTTGAGTAAGGTTTAACAACAAATTATCCACATAGTTTCTCCTTGTTTCTTCGTAAGTTCTTTTATTGCTATGCTCTTTTCTTGTCTCTTCATGACTTTCTTTGTTCACATCTTCATTATTTGGATCATCTGTGTTTTTAGTGTTACTTGCCTTTGCATCTTGTTTCAAGCTTTCTATGTTAAATTCTTGTGGTAGTTTAGCTCTAGATTTTGCCAACATCAAGAGATATTTCTCTTTTTGCTTTGCCAACAATTTTTCCATTAGCCTATCAAATTTGAAATCTTGCTCAAGGTCTCTAATGGTGCTATTAACTGCTTCTTCGTCAACAATGGTATACCCAAAAGTTTGGAATGTAGGATTATCTTCTTCCTCCATTTATTTTTGTTGTTTTCTCAGTTGTTCGTATTGAGCTCTAGTCCAAACTGACATGTGATTATTTCAAATTTTTTGAAATTTCCAAAGGACAAAATCAATAGGTGATTATTGGTTTAGGAAGATATGCTTTGTTAATTTTACCGCTATTGTTTGTTCATTGTGATAAAGTGTCTCTTTGTTGAAAAGCACATCCTTGCAAAATTTCTCCATCAAACTCTGTACCGCAACCATGTAAGTAGTGACAAAAATGGTGTAGGAATGTCCTATGTTTTAATAAGATCTTGTGATTGATATACAAGAATCTTATTATTTTCTGAGTAGCTTTATAACTGGGTTTTCTTTTCTTAAGGTGATACTTAAAAGTCATATAAGCATCTGACAGTTTACAAGTTTGTTTGATTCCAATGTTGGTGCAATTATGATTTTGATATAACCTAGGTTCAAAAAAGGAAAGATATATCCAGGATTATAAACATAGAATAAATTGATCAAGCTTCGTGAAAGAGGATTTGATTATCCTGATGAGAGACTTGACAATGATGTTGATTTTCTTGCACTGAAGATGTTTGAATCAATAGCTTGTTGAATGTTTATGCTTATAGAAACCTTTTGGGAATAGCCTGTTGGATTAGTGACCTAGTTGTTAGCTAGTTTGAAAATACGTGATGGTTTAGAGATAAATCTACTCAAGAAGTATTTCGATACTGATGTTTTGACACTTTAGTTTGATCTACTATTTCAAATGTTGGAAAGCCTTTGTATTACCCTTTTGATCAAATTTTCCAGCAATTTGTTGGATTTTTTCTCACTCGTAGATGATAATTTTCTTCAATTTTTGACCATTTGGAACATGTTACAGACATAGAAGACACAATGTTTAATAAACAAAATGCACAAGAAAGTACAAATATTATGGCAGGCTGAGACAATAGTTGTTGAATCTCACATAGGGTTTCCCTCGAGGCTATGCTATTCAAAGTAGATATTTAGATGCTTGACCCCACTGGCTCCACCCTCGACACTCACTTCTCTAGGGCAGCCAAGTACCAGTTTCCATGAAAACTCCCCATGGCAAACTATATATCTCTACTAAGAACCGTATGTGTGTGAGCCATTTTAGAGGTCCGATCTCTTGTGCCAACAACTAGAAGGATTTTGGCAACTAGTACAAGTGATTTTTAGTAAAGGCTTCCAGTCATATGGCCATACATGCAACACTTTCAGCTTTGTAAATACAGAAGGTTGCTAGCCTATAGAGGTTATGCTCCATAGGGTTTATGGGGAAACATAGTCTCGGTATGAAATTATCAACACATGTTGTTTGGGACTTTCATCACAAACATGATTTATTTAGAGTGGATTGGAAGGACTCAGTATTAGCCTGTTTCCACTTTAGGTTGTTCCCCTCTTACTGGCCCCCTCAAGGCAGCTCGGGAAGGTAGGACCTCTAAAGGATTTAATTGCTAGAAAGTAAAGAAAGCATAAAAGAGTGGGTTTGGCTTTTTGACCACCCAATTAAGGGGAGAGCATATACCTACCACTTTCGAGACACGGAATATAAGTGTTCTTTTTAACTTTCCATAGCAATATGATCTATCCTCTATTTGGAGATGTTGCTCCAGCAAGCATGGTGTTTATTTTAGCTTTTAAAAGTCTATGTACAACTATTTTAGAGAAGTTATTCAAAATACAAGTTGCATGTTGTCAATTTATCCCCTTAGCTAAACTAAATGACCAAGACATGATATATTACTTTCCAAAATAGAGCTTTTAATTAACTAGGTGAGGAAATGCATAAAATTTTCCTTAAACACAATCCTGCACATGTATGTTAGTAGTTTGAAAAATTTTAGTTCTGGGATATTCGGACCTGCAAGAAAATAATGTTAGTTGCAAACAAATGCACTATCTTTTACCTCAAAAGTACTAATCTTCAGAGCAAAAATGCTAACCTACATTACAAAAGCGCTACTCTGTGGACTCAAAAGCATGACTTATTTAACAAGTGCGCTAACCTAGAGGACAAAAGCATTAACCTTTAATGCAAATGCACAAACTTTTAGACAAAAGCGCTAACCTACATGACATATGCGTTAACCTGCAATGCAAATGTGTTAACCTGAGATGCAAATGTGCTAACCTGTGATGCAAATGCGCTAACCTATTGAACAAAAGCATTGTCAGAATTCACACATGCATGAATCTACATGTTATAAATGTTTTAATTTTACTTTTGTGAGATTTTTAAAGGTATATGTGAGGTCCATGAGCCCCACGGTGGGCGCCAAAATGTGTCGACTTGAATTTCATCCTCAGAATGCTACCTGCAACAAGTTAGTTTCACAAAATACCAATGGAAATGCTATAGGAAATCCAAACTCAACAAATGAAACTACATGAAATACATATGAAACAAAAATGCTATTATTACCTTCATGGTTTATGTCTCATTGTGTCCTAACTCCACTGTTCCTGGTTGCAGATGGTGTGCTCTCAGACAAGCACTGATAGCTTCCAAGATGGCATATGAAGAATGGATGGATAACTGATAGTTCACAAAGGCTATGATATGCAATACTAAATGATTATACTAAAATGATTATGCTAAAATGCTAATTTCTATTTGCTTCAAGATTAAAACTCATGAATGCATAAGTTTTACAAATGATTGGCTTGCAAATTCACTTGAACTCTTACTCTCTCTCAACTGAAACTCTTGATTTTATAGACCTTGAGAGGATAAGATGATGTGGCTTAGATCAACGGTCATGATCAGATCTGTAGATTTGGATGGTTGTGAGAAAAGGTGAAGGTTGAGAGAAAGGGGGAAGGAGAAGACAAGTGTCACTCATCTCACCTTGATTGGATTTTTGACTAAGGGAATCTAGGGATGGTTGGAGAAGATTTAGGCATGAGAGGACAAATAGACTCAAGTCCTTCCTAAGATTTAGGGGGTGTTGGAGAGAATATAGAAGGAGGTTATGAAATATGTGTACGTACACAATATTTCATTAAGTTTGGAGGTTGGAGATAAATGATGAATTAATATTTAAGAAATATTAATTTCCTTAGCCACATGATGGATGAGTTGGCAAAGGGAAGATGAAGTGGAGATGGAGGGTGAGTTGGATAAGAAAGATTAAATAATTTAAGAAACTATTTAATATTTGAGACTATAAGATAGGAGAATAACCATTAAATATTAGATATTTAATTGATTGAAGGAGATAATTAAATATTAGATATTTAATTATTTAGAGGAATAGGATAGATGAATTAATTTTTAAAATATTTCAATTAAATTAATTAATAGAAAGACACGAAATGAATTAAATAAATTAATCTTTTCAAATTAACTATTTAATAGAAGAATAATTATTAAATAAATACAAAATATTTATTTAATCGCTCATAGGCAATTTTATGTGTATACAGTGATCAAAAAGGTCGGGAGGTGGATGTCATACTAGATTAGCAACATTAGCACTGTAGATCTTCTCCATCTCCCCTTTCTTTCTCTTTTGTGACCATTCTTTTATGTGTATCTCTGTTCTTCTATTTTTCCCCTTAATGTCTACTTGAGGATGATGCAAAGCATTGAGATCTCTTTTGGTCTCTTTCATGTTGACTCAAAAGACACTTGTGTTCCCTTTCTTCCAAGGAATTTTCCTTTCTTTGGGGAATGATTATTATTATATGAATATACATATATGATATACATGAGTTATCATACACTATACTGACCCCGAGGAAAGTGAAACTACCTTGTGTTTTGTGTTCATTATCATTGGGTTTATTTCTTGACCGGGGGCTAAATCCTTGCGATAACGTGCTCCCTCTCTTTTCTCTCTCTTGGGTGTAGCCTACCTTAAAGCAATCACTCCCGATAAGGCATGCATGATCTCTTTAATGTGGGGGCATACACTCTGCTCATAGTTTCCTTCTTGATACTCAAAGCTACTTAGTGAACTTGGATTTGCTTTGAAATTTTTGGTATCCTTTCTTTTCATGACTCATAGTGAGGGGAACCTTGGTACTTGCAATCATGGTTCTCCCCTCCTCAATCTTCCCTTTTACTTTGTCAATCGAAGTCATAAAATCCTTAGTCCACTGGGGGCTTGGTGCATCTTTCCTCCTTGACATGGTAGAAATCTTTCAACCTTGTTTCCTTGTACTTTACCGACAGTATTGGCATACACTTATACTCTCGATTAAGTGGGGGCTAAATGTAGTATCATAAAATTGTAACCCTTGCAATTTTTGACCACATTAGGATCTTCACACTAGCAAATAGAATCCCCAAGCCTGATCAGAGACCTGAGACTTGCTCAATCCCTGAAAAATTGCACCTTTTTCTGTCCTTTGCATTGCCTGCACCTGCTTCCTATCCTGAGCTAATGGCAGGATAGGGGCGTGGTGCCCCTGTCCTTACCCTATCTTGGGGCCCCTTCATTCAAACTATGCATTGAACTTTGTGATTAAAGCAAGAAAACTTCCCCTATGTTGGTCTATGACAAAAAATCAGCCTATTAACCCTAATTAATGAATATATAAGTTGCATTTACCCTCCCATTTGTATAAGTTTTAAAATACATGAGATCACACATTCAAGCATTCAAGTACCCCTTTAGAGAATTGAGCATCTCAAGTCTCCTTTAATGGCTAGGTGTTGCATTCAAGTCAAGGATTCAACCATTGAAGAGGAGATCCCTTTCAACATTCAATTCCATACAAGCAATTCTATCTACATTTCTATTAAAACCTCCCTTGAGGTGAATTACATTTCAGTCTTTCATTTATACTTACTTGCAAGTACTTTCTTTCATCATTTGGTTAATTCCAAAACTAGGGTTTGACCTGAAGACAAACCCCTAATCCCAGCCCCTTTTCCTCTCTTTTCTATGTGTAGGTTGCAGGTGCACAATTGTATTTGCAGATTTGGACTTCATTTACAGAGGTGGAAAAACCCTTTTCGTTTCATGGGTTTTTTGGAGGACCATGTGCACTTTCAACACGATCTCGGTTACTTTTTCTTAAATTCATAGGGAAGCTTCACCTCGACATATTATAATCAAATCCAAGTGCACAACTTCATCCCACGCTTCTATCTCAAGTTATAATCAATTCTTTGCTACTTTTGCACTTAGTCTCAAAACACATAATTCAATCATTTTTCATTCTAAAAGAGGGGTTAGCCTATCATTTTCATACCATTATCAATTCATTTAGCATTCAATGTCTTTCCTAAGAGATTAGATCTATTGAATTTTCCCCCCTCTTTTAAATGTAATGTGGGTAAGGGGATTGAAGGGAAATCCGTAGTGAACCTTTTGTCTCTCTTTGGAGGGAAGAAAAGCTTTCCTCTTGATCTCCCCATCATTCACTTTTCCCCACATCACAAGGGGAGGGGAAGCCTCTTTAGGAGGGACACGGCCCACTTGGGTGGATCATGGCCGACATAGGTGGGACGTGGCCCACCTGGGTGGTTCGCAGCCCACACACTGCGCCCCCTTCTATGCCTTGGCCGATATGTTTGCCCAATTTTTTTTATTTTTTATTTTTTTATTTAAAACAGTTCCCTTTGTTTATATATATACATATACATATACATATACATATACACATACATATATGTATGTACATATATATATATATGTACATATATGTATATACATGTATATGTATATATATAGATATATGTATAGACATATATACATGAATGTAAGTTTATTCCCGTTGATCTGAAAATACAAATGCATAGTTAATATATGATTTAAAAATTAGGCTTTATTATTTTTATTTTTTTGAAACAGATTATATGTATATATAAGTGTTTATATATATTTTTTTCTTTTTTTCATACTCAGAATATATATGGATAAATATATTTACATGCAGGTTTGAAACATTTAAGTGTTCATATGTAGTTCTAAGGCTTAGACAAATGTATATTCATTCAAATAACTAGAAAGAAGAATGCTTATTTAAATTTGCAACTTCAATTTCATTTCAACTAATCTATCTTTTTGCAAGCTATTTAAATGTAGGTAGGAATGAAAAGAAAACTCCTTACTTCTTTGCTAGAATATCTTTTACTAAACTAAAATGCACTTTATTACTAGATTCAAATCAGATTTAAACAAGAACAAAATTTCATGCTCTTTACATTTAGACTTAAATGAACAATATGGATTCATGAACTTCTATTTTTTTTTTTGAAAGATACATGAAATACCCCTTTATGATATAAATTTACACATGGAGTTGTAATAGAGAATAACTAATACAATTTTCAGAATAAGAATTACATAGTTTATTTTTTTCTTATTCTAACTAAAATCTGAAAAATAAACAACTCAACACTATATAAAAGTAATCTCTTTTTTTAACCTTTTTATTCATTTCAAACAAAATAGATTTATATTACATTTCTTGCCTCACTTTCCTTGTTTCTAAATAAATAACTCTATAGAACAAATACAATCTTTTTCACATAGATTCTTTTGAAAGCCCAATAGTAGAAAAATAAATTGCATAGACTTCTTTCTCTCTTTTTTTACGTCTTTTTTTTTTGGAAAATGACTAAATACAATAGGAAAATTTAAATCTACTTATGAACAATGGAGTGCACTTGTAGCACACTTAAACAAGCACTTTAGGAGACTAGCTTCTCTCCATCCTCTAAATAAGTTACAAACCTGCAAGTAAAGTTATGGTTGTGACCATGGAAGCTCACCTCCCAACCTAGGCCTACTAGAGGCCACCCCCGAGCTAGGAGAACCGAGGACCAAACAGATTACACACAAACTCAATACACAAATACAAAAAAAGAAACTATATTTTACAAGGAAAATATTTCAACAATAAACTCCCAACCCAAGGCTTGCACATAGTCTCCAAGTGATTCAAATCAAGTGATGAATGTGGACCAAGTATCTAAGGGGAGAGCTTTATTAAAACCATTGATAACCAAATTCCTTCACAAGGATAAAAATATCCATCTACTTGGTCTCTCACATGACCAAAAACAATCCTTATGACCCCCAAGGCTTGAAGCCAAACTCCCCTTATGACCCCCATATTTTACATATATAAAAAATAGTAGCAAGGCTCTTAAAAACTTGTTTATCCCTCACTTCCTAGAAGAGAGACTCTACACCCCTAGACTATCCTAAAAACCCTCCACCCCAAGACTACTCTTCCCTCCCAAGGGTGAGTTTAGTCTTGACTCCCATGTACAAACATACAAGGAAATCCAAAAGATACCAACTAAAAACTGATGATATGATGAATAAATAAGGATCTGGTCAACTAGTGAGAGAGGAGGGGGTGAATCAGTAGATAGAAAACAAAATAAACTTTCACCAAACTTAAACCCAACTCATAAATCAATCACTGAATTAACTGGTTTAGACATTGTACCATAAACTACAACTGCACTATCAAGTTAACTGGTTGACTAGAATACCAATATAACAATGTAACATATTTGAAACTCACATACAATTTAACCAAAACATCAAACCACTTTAATAACATTAGTAATAGCACATTTCAGATCACTTCCGGTCATCTAAACATATCTAAGTGGCTTTACCAGTAAACATATTAGCCATATCAAAACATATAACCACAAAATCATTCACCACTTGACACAATGATTTTTGACGTGGAAACCCAAATGGGAAAAACCATGGTGGGGATGAATAACCATAAGTATTCTAAAATATTCTAAATTTTGCCCTATTAGGAGCCAAGCCTTGTTAGAATCTTTACAAAAATGTCTTATTAGGAATAGATCTGGTTAAGGACAACTCGGTTCAGGGATTGACTACAATACCCTGTTAAAGGCAATACCCTATTAGGAGTAACTTCGATAGAGGATTTCAAATCCAAGCTAATGGATCACCTGGTTAGAGGATTTATAAAGCAACAAGCCTGTTAAAGCTTACCCAGTTAAAGGATTTAAGTGTTGTAATTGTTAGAGAACAACAAGATCTTGTTGCTCTGGTAATAGCACTCCTCCACTTGATCAGATCCATTTATGCTCCTATCTTCCTTTAAAACATTCTGCAGATACTCCTTTTGGTTCGACAATCAATCACACTACCATACTTAATCAAATTGCTAACATTATTACAAAATAACTCATCGACCTTGAAAAGAAATAAAATAGGTCGGTAACACATCACAAAACCTAAGTTCTCATAGAGATTACAAACATATCAGTTTAAACATGACCGTTGGATTACATAGAAATAATCTACACATTATTCAAGACAACTTCGACCTCTCCTAGATCACCACACATTGGACCATGTAACTCATCACGCGTTATTCACTTCATGCTATGCATTTGTTCATTCCTAGAATAAAATAGTTATATCTACATGCCAAAACCACTTTGAAACTCATCACGTGCAACATGCATACATGGCATAATCATCTCCAATCACCATTAGATCATAGATCAACACAACCGATTCACCAAGTTCCATTGGTTAGGGTTATCGATTGATCACTCTACTTCAAATAACAATATCAGTTTTCATTACTGCTCAACTACCAGTTGCATTACTGCATTACTATCGGTTACAATACATCTCCAATATCGGTTGTATTGACATCAATAACAACACAATAATTGATTAATTCAATCTTCATGTAATGCCAACAATATCCCCCTTTGACATTGATGGCACTACAAATATCAATACCCTTTGATTGTGATGATTGAGAGTAATTCACATACATAGGTAAAGGAATCCTAGTTTACATTTTTTCATGCACTCTCCTTCAACTATATCTCCATATCTTCAGCTGGTAACTGGATACAGTTCTTCCCCCCCTTTGACAACAATGCCAAATCAAATACCAATAACAGCTGGTAAACCACTCCAAGATTCATCAATCTACAACTAGTTGCTCCCCCTATGGAGTACCTCCACTCTACACCAACCCTGCTTCAATATTTTCAATGAGCTCCCAGACTAATGTCTTCCACATCTTCTTAATTGACCTCATGTAGGGGCACAACCCCTAGTTGACCTCTAAGATACTCAAAAGTAGCCTTAGGGAGAGGTTTAGTAAAGATATCCACTAGTTGTTCCTTAGTAGATACATGCTCTAGTGACACATCTTTACTCTGCACTTTCTCTCTTAAGAAATGATACTTCAACTCAATATGCTTGGTTCTAGCATGCACAATCGGGTTCTTTGAAATGTTTATTGCACTAGTGTTATCATAGAAAATCCTTACCAGTTCTGATATTTTCAACTTGAAACCTTCTAGAATGTGTTCCATCCAGATTGCCTGGGTACAATTCACATACGCTGCAAAATATTCAGCTTCATCAGTTGACTATGATATACAACTTTTCTTCTTGTTGCTTCAAGACACAAGCCTTCCTCCAAGAAAGAATGCTCCTTCAGTTGTACTCTTTTTGTCATCAACATTACCTGCCCAATCTGCATCTGTATAGACTTTCAAATCAAATTTACCTGCATATGGATACCATAATCCATAATCAATAGTTCCTTTTAGATATCTTAATATTCTTTTAGTTTCTACCATGTGTGTCTCCTTCGGGATTTTCTAAAATACAACAACTACTCCAACTGCATGAGCAATATTTGGTTTACTGTGAACAACATAATGTAGTTTACCTATCATATAAATGTACTCCTTTTCATCCATTGATGCAGAATCATCCTCCTTAGATAGTTTACATCCTGTAACCATTGGTGTTCCAACTGGTTTACAGTCTCCCATTCCAAATGTCTTGAATACCTCTTTCACATATTTGAACTATGTGATAAAAATATGATTCTTCATCTGTTGAATTTGCAAACCTATAAAGAATTTTATCTCTCCTACCAGAGACATCTCAATTTCACTTTTCATCTCATTTGCATAGTCATCACACATGTCATCATTGCTTCCAAAAATGATATTATCCACAAATACCTCACTAACCAATATCTTATCTCCTTCAGTCTTGAGATATATATTGTTGTCTTCACTAGTTCTCTGAAAACCTATCTTCACCAAGTGAGAATGTAGTCTTTTGTACCATACCCTAGGTGCTTGCTTCAAACCATATAGTGCCCTGCGTAGTTTTCACACCATATCCTTTTTTTTCAGTCAAATCAAAACCATCTGGTTGTTCAATGTAGACTTCCTCTTCCAATATTCCATTTAGAATTGTTGACTTCATATCCATCTGATATACTTTGAATCCTTTGTATGTTGAAAATGCAAGTAGAGTCCTAACACAATCCAATATTGCAACTGGTGCAAATGTCTCACCATAGTCTTCACCTTATTCTTGAGCATAACCTTTGCATACTAGTCTAGCTTTGTTTCTGACTACTACTCCATCTTCATTCAGTTTAATCCTAAATACCCATTTAGTACCTATTACATTCTTGTTCATCAGTCTGGGTACTAGGGTCCATGTACTTTTCTTCTCAATTTAGTCAAGCTCTTCTTCCATGGCCTTTATCTAGTGATCATCTCCAAAAGCTTCCTTTGTTGTTCTAGGCTATATAGTGGAGATCATACAAGAATTTTCTCTTATTATTCTTCTAGTTAACACACCAACATCTTTATCTCCAATAATCTGATCAGGATTATGATTGAGTCTAACATACCTTGGAATAACATGATCATGGTCTTCGGGTTCTTCTTCTTCTTCACTTTCTTCATCTTCTATAGAATCTACCTGTTCAGGTTGAATTGGTGCTGCAATATTTATTTTACCAACTTCTAGCTTTACCTATTCTAGTTCCAAAACTAGAATGTAAGGTTCATCTTCCTCCTCCTTAATGATTTCTCCTGAATCTTCTAGACACTCGTCCACTTGGACATTAGCACTTTCAATTATCTTCTTTGTTCAGTTGTTGTAACTTTGGTAGGCTTTGCTCTTGGTGGAGTAACCAAGAAATATGTCTTCATCACTCTTAGCATCAAACTTACCAACACAGTCACCTCTCTTGATAAAACATCTGCTGCCGAAAATCTTAAAGTAACTAGCATTAGGTGATCTACCATACCAATATTCATAAGGAGTTTTATCCTTACCTCTTTTAACCAATATCTGGTTCATTGTGTAGACACTTGTGCTGATAACTTCTCTCTAGAATGTCTTAGCTACACCTTCGTGTATTAGCATAGTTCTAGCAACTTCAATAATTGACCGTTTGTTCCTCTCTGCAATACCATTCTATTGTGGTGTCCTAGGTGTAGAAAGTTGCCTCTTAATTCCATTGTCTTTAGAGTATCTAGTGAATTCCTCTGAAGTAAATTCACCACCTTGATCAGTTCTTAAGCATTTAATCTTTCTTCCACTTTCCTTTTCAACTAAGGCTTTGAATTCCTTAAACTTGCTAAAGGCTTCTATTTTGTCCTTCATGAATATGACCCACATCATTCTTGAGTAATCATCTATGAATATCATAAAATACCTATCATGTTGAATACTCCTAGTCCTTATTGGTCCACAAAGGTCGGTATGAACCAAGTCTAGCAAATGTTTTGCTGAGAAAGATTTTCTCTTAAAGGTTGAGGATGTCATCTTCCCTAACTGACTTTCCTTACATAGAGCATTCACCAATTTGTCCAACTGAGGAAAACCTCTTACTGATTTGGATTTACTGACTTTTACAATGTTATCACCGTTTACATGACAAAATCTCTGATGACAAAGCCAACTATCTTCTACTTTAGCAATTAAACAATTGTTGACTTTATAACTTAGGTGAAACAAGTTACCTTTTGTCTACTTGTCAATTTCAACCGGTTCACCTTTGCTTCCATCGATTTTTCACATCCCATTCTTGAATTCCAGTGGATAACCTTTGTCATTGAGTTGAGCGACACTCAAAAGATTGTGTTTCAATCCTTCCACCTAGTAGACATCATTTGCACTGCTCTTTCCATTCAAAGAGATGGTTCCCTTTCCTTTTACCATGCAGGGTGAGTCATTTCCAAATCTCACAACACCTCCATAAAATTCCCTCAAAGTAAGAAACTTACTAAGGTCACCGGTCATGTGGTGTAAACAATCACTGTCTATAATCCAATCATTAGAACTATCCATGCAAGAGAATAATGCCTTATGATCTGATGTATCTTCTTTAATAGCAACAAAGACAATGTCCTCATTTGCATCTTCCTCAAATTCCTCATCTGTAATTCCTCCATCCACTACAATGAGACAATCTCTTTTACCTTTGCCTTTGTACTTCTTATACTTCTCACGTTTCTGCTCATTATCTCTATTTAGACAATTAGTGGCAATATGTCCAATCCCATTACATGCAAAACACTTCAAAGGTAATTTACCTTTGTACTTACCGGTACCTCTAGGTAACCACCTGGCCAACAATGATTCAAGCTCAATCAGACTGTCTTCATCATCAACTTCTCTGCTAGATCTAGACTCGTGACTATGACTAGCTTCTCTGGTTTTCCTTACTGGTGGATTAGAAATTGAAGCTCTAAATGCATATTCTGATTTCTGAACACTTCCATCATGACCATTTAATTCAAATGCAGTTAATTTACCAATGATGGAGTCAAGAGTTACCTTTGATTTATCAATAGACTTGAGTTTCTGAATGGCTGCAACTCAGATAGCGTAGATTGGTAGAAGGGTTCTCAACACCTTGCTAACCACTGTGGTATCCTCCACTGTACCACCAGCACTTTTGATCTCACCAACTATCTCCTTGATCCTCTGACCATAATATTGAGTATTCTCACCTTCAGCCATCTGCATGTCATCAAATTTACCCCTAAGACTCTCTTCTTTGGCAATATTCACATGCTCATCACCATTATAGATATATTCAAGTTTCTTCCACACTTCAAATGTAGTCTCCAATCCATGGACATCAACATACTTTGAATCAGACATGGAACTAATAATGACCTCCAATGCTTGATTATTCTCCCATTGCTCCTTCTTTTGATCATCTGACAAAATCCCACTAGGCAAGTTATGTTTAGTAACAACATGTTCCCAATATTGATTTCCTAAGCTCTTGATATAGATCTTCATCCTATCACTCAATATTTTTTAGTTTTCCCTATTGAACTTCAGACCTTTTTTATTCATCATTTTCTCCTAGATCTTTATATCAAGTTGTTAGTCTTAAACACAAGAGGACCTGAAATGATCTAATACCAATTGATGATATGATGAATCAATAAGGATCTGATCAACTACTAAGAGGGGGGGTTGAATCAATAGATAGAAAATAAAATAAACTTTCACCAAACTTAAACCTAACTCATAAATCAATCATTGAACTAACCGGTTTAGACAATGTACCATAAACTGCAACTGCACTATCAAGTTAACTAGTTGAATAGAATACCAATATAATAGTGAAATAGATTTGAAACTCACATACCATTTAACCAAAATATCAAACCACTTTACTAACATTATTAATATCATATTTCAAATCACTTTCAATCATCTAAACATATCTAAGTGACTTTACCAGTTAAACATATTATCCATATCAAAACATATAACCACAAAATCATTCACCACTTGACACAATGATTTTTGACGTGGAAACCCAAATGGGAAAAACCATGGTGGGGATGACTACCCACAAGTATTCTGAACTCTTCTAAATTTTTCCCTGTTAGGAGCAAAGCCTTGTTAGAATCTTTACAAAAATGTCCTCTTAGGAACAGATCTAGTTAAGGACCACCTGGTTAAGGGATTGACTACAATACCCTGATAAAGGAAATACCCTATTAGGAGTAACCTCAATAGAGGATTTAAAATCCAAGCTAATGGATCACCTGGTTAGAGGATTTAGAAAGCACCAAGCTTGTTAAAACTTACCTGGTTAAGGGATTTAACTGTTGTAATTACTAGAAAACAATAGGGTCTTGTTGATCTAGTAATAGCACTCCTCTACTTGATCAAATCCATTGATGCTCCTATCTGCCTTCAAAACATTTTGCAGATACTCCTTCTGGTTTAGCAATCAATCACACTACCACACTTAACCAAATTGCCAACACTATTACAAAACAACTCATCGACCTTAAAAAGAAATACAATAGGTCAGTAACACATCACAAAACCTAATATCTCATAGAGATTACAAAAATATCAGTTCAAACATGATCATTGCATTACACAGCAATCAACTCCACATTGTTCAATACAACTTCGACCTCTCCTGGATCACCGCACATTGGATCCTGTAACTCATCACGCGTTATTCACTTCATGCTATGCATTTGTTCATTCCCGAGATAAAACAATTATCTCTACACACCAAAACCACTTTGAAACTCATCATGTGAAACATGTATATGTGGCATAATCATCTCTGATCACCATTCGATCATAGACCAACACAACCAATTCACCAATCTCCATCGGTTAGGGTTCGACATATCAATAGGTTAGGGTTACCGGTTGATCACTCTGCTTCAAATAACAATACCAATTTCCATCACTGCTCAACTACCAGTTGCATTACTACATCACTAATGGTTACAATACATCTCCAATACCAGTTGCTATTGACATCAATGACAGCACTATACTTCATTAATGCAATCTTCATTCAATGGCAATAAAAATAATTCAAATCATAATAGAAACACATTCAACTCATAAACAATTATAGATTTTTACAAACACACAACATGAATTAAACTAATTGCTTGGGAAGGAATAACACCAACCTTTACTCTAGATATGGCATGTATGTTGTAGAAAAGATGCCCAATTCCCTTACAATCTCCTTACTCAGCCAAAATTCTACTACCAAAATTCCAAATCCTACACAAAACTTGTCTCCAAGATTGGAGAGTGGGTGATCAAAGTCCCAAGTTTGAAAATCTCCCCTATGTAGGCTCTCCTCACACTTTCCAACTTCTTTGAAAAGGATGTGAGTTCCCATAGGTTGGTCTTCCCAACCTCTTACATGGTTTCTAGAAATGGAAACTAAAAAAGGTGGTTGCAAGATGGGGAAGTGCACCTAAACACCAAAAAGGAAGGTTGTCTACCCAAGAGTCAATCTTCTAAAAGTTAATTTTCATCCATCTTGGAAAATCAGCTTTTGAAGTGACTCCACAATCACATGCGAGTGGCCACATGGCTAAAAATTCCCTTTACTCATAGGTATATCAAGTGGGAATTCAAAAGTGACCTAAACTCAACTATAGGAGTTAGTTTGACCCCCCAAAAACCCACCTAAATTTTGTCTTAAACTTGATTTGACCAAACTAAAGGCTCTCTAACCAAGTTATCTTTTGGGACCACAACAAGATATTTCAAAATGAATAGGGTTTTACAATTTCCAACTCACAACACATCACAAGTGTCAAGTAACATCATAAAATACACATCACAAAATACACTTGGCATGTCCTTTTAGGAAACAAATAAAATTAACAATTACAAATATGAACATACACTCAAGCATAACTATTACAAAATTAAACACATCACATATGAGGTATTGTCTCTCCAGATAGACAAACCTTGGCTTTACTATCTCACATAGGTTTGCCCTTAGTTATCCATAAAATTCCATGGTCACATGGATTAATTTCCTGCACATCTCATTTCACACATCATTAGTCCAAAACCACATGCATATATAAGTATATGAAAAGAATACACATCAAACACATAGCATCAATTTCACAACATTTCATAAATTGATCCAAATCAAAGAAGAATAGAGATAATATCTAATTAACATTTTTCCTAGAAAATCCATATGTAATCAATTACTCAATTGCATCATCATAAGCATCATATAAATCAACTCTCCATAAGACATGCATGAATGTATCATATCATCATCAATCATAAGTACTAAAATCAACATAAGATGGAATACATCATCTCCAATGATATCAAATCACCTGTCAAATAGTATCTAAATCCATAATGCATCAAAATAAAGTATCAAGTCAAAAGTCTATCGTGAAAATAAATGAAGTGCTATGACGGGCTCGAGGCAGGGCCTCACACCCTCCCCCTCTAGGCATGAACTTCCTCCTGGAGTTCATAAAAAATATGGGGATATTGAGATCTCATCCATTTTGCGCCCTCCCATGATGATGTAACCTTGTCATAACAATCCCACTAGACCCTAACCTGGTCCATCTCTCGACCTCGAAGAGCTAGCGTTCGGTGAGCTAAAATGAAATGGGCTTCAAAGCCAACTGTCCATCCGACTCCACCTGCAAAGAATCCCAATCTAGAATATGAGACTTGTCATAAATATATTTCCTTAGTACAGATACATGAAACACATCATGGATGAGTGATAGGCTAGGTGGCAAAGCTAGACAATAAGCAACTGGTCCTATCCTCTCAAGGATCTCAAATGGTCCAACAAAGCAAGGTGCGAGCTTAGAACCCTTTCCATAATGGATTGGACTATTATGTGGTCTCACTCTCAAAAAGACTCTATCTCCAACCTTGTATATATGATCTATCCTCTTCGCATCTGCATACTTCTTCTACCTATTCTGAGCCTCTGTAAGGTGTTGTCTAATCAAATCTACTTGATGCTCCATATCTCAAACTAACTCAGGACCAATGACTACTCTATCCTCAATGTGGTCCCAACTCAAAGGTGTCCTACAAGGTCTACCATACAATGCATGATAAGGTGGCATTCCCAAGGAAGTGTGATGCCCATTGTTATAGGCAAATTCTACCAAGTGAAGATATGCTTCCCATCTATTTTGATGATCCATGACATACATACAGAACATATCCTCCAATACCTAGTTTACCCTCTCTGTCTGTACATCCATTTCCTAGTGATATGTTGTGCTAAAGTTGAGTTTGGTGCCCAACGCTACCTATAATGCCTTCCAAAAGGAAGAAGTAAAGAGTGTTGGAATACAAGGAATTCAAGAACACTGAGAGGAGGGGTGAATCAGTGTTCTGTCGGTAATATAAGATTTTACTTTATTACAACAAACACATATAAACCAGTAAATGAAGAAACATATAACATGAAGTAAATAAACTAGCCACATGAATGGACACCATAACACACTGAATTTATACATGGAAAACCTCAAAGAGGAAAAACCACGGTGGGATTTGTGACCCACAATATCAATTCACTAGTCATATGAAAGATATTACATTGCACGAGGGCCTGCACATGCAGGAAGGCACACCACCTAGAGAAAATTGTTGAATACAAAAGAGTCTCACTGACTACAAGCTTCTGCTGAGATGAAACAGTAATGGTGAACTTACAAAATGCATCTGCAATGCCAAAATAAGTTCCGGTTATAGCTCTGTCCTGTACTGGTTCATAAACCCTAAACCCTTTTACTGGTATCTCCTTTCCTCCAAGAATGATTTACAAACCAACTACTCATCATTGCATGATATAACTTTGGCATACAAATGACCTACATACATATCCTTTACATTACACAATTCTACTTACTTGTCCTATTGCAAAATGACCTAATAAACTGACTTATATACCCTTTACAAACAATATGCCTTATGTCGGTTTACAATACATTATAAAAGATATTCAATGTTGGCCCTATACAATAATTACAAAATGATTTTACAAATAAAACCTTTTGGATCCCAAACAGATGTCGGCTCCATTGAAGTGTTGGATGTCGATGCCGATACCAGTGTCTATGGTGACCCTGAATATTCCAATGCCGGTATCTATCAGTGTATGCCTCCAATGTCAGTATCTGTCGGTATATGCCTTCTAGAGAATCTTGTTGCCATCAATGACAACATATGAATCCAATGAGTGTCAATTTCCAACAATCTCCCCCTTTGGTATTGATGACAACACTCATGTGAAAAATGGATTCCCTATCGGTTCAACTGAATCATGCTTCCCCTGAGTTGATTGAATCTGTTTGCAATATACTCTATCTGATATCCTCCCCCTAGGATTATATACATATTTTTCACATACATATGCTCCCCCTTTGGCATCAATGCCAAAGACCAATGAAAGAATTGAAAGAATTGTTACAGATTACTTTACTGGAGCTTGACCAATTTCAAGATTTCTGGATAAGCTTTCTCTAACAATTGTATATAGGTATCCAAGCCAATTTTGAATATTTCAGATATGGATACAAGTCCACTTAGTAAATATCTAAGTGTTTCTTTCTCAGTGACTTCTGTTGGTGTGGGCTTCGCAAGCATATCCATGCATTCCCTCTTATGTACACCAAGTGAATCCAATCTTGGACTCACCAAACCTCTAAGACTCCTTGCTCTCCAAATAATCTTGTCTCTTTCCTTTTCAAAAGCAAAAATTTGGTTCTCCAAAGTCAAAATTTGTCCACCAATAGATGTTGTAAGTGAAATTAGTCCATCAAAAGAATTAGCAATATTAACAATCTTTTCTTGTAACTCCTTTATCCTCTTATCTACATTTGTTGTAAGAATCTCTATATTACAATTGACCATGTAGATGTTAGTACACTATTTCAAAGAATTTTCAATAAGTATAAGTTTCTCTTTAATATTCCTCTTTTTTGTCTCAATAATCTAGTCAAAAGCGGCTTTCTTAGCCAAAGTAAATCTTTCAAGTGCTTGCCGGTCAGAAATCTGTTGTAATGATTGAAATTTTTTAGATATGTGCTCTATCAATACCTTAAGTTTTCCAGAAGGGTTTGCTTCATTTTCAATCATACATTCAGGAATCAATCTGTGCAAAAATGTTATTCACTAATCTATTATTCCTTTGTCTGTAGATCCCTCCTTCATTAACTTTTTAGTAGCCATCATCATTAGCTCTATGGGACTCATCTTTGTGATTGATTTCTTCTCAACTTGAGAAGTTTCAATTGCTAAAATTTTGCTGAGGAATCAACTATTGGTTCAGTCTCCTTTTTTTTTCTTTCTTTTCCTTATCCTCTCCTAGTGTATTCCCTTTCTCATCCTCTTTTGCACCAGTGGCTTTGCCACTTGGTGCAATATCTTTCACTGCCGGTGGATCTACTAGTTTAGATCCAGAACTTAGTTTTGTATATATCCTGTGAATTACATTTTGAACGAAGGCAGACATTTTGTATATTTTCTTTTCCCTCCTTTTCTTGTTGAAACCAATTTTAAGCTCAAGAGCCTTCTCCTCTATAGTGTCAAAGTGTTCAGCCTTATCATCCAAAGGAGCATCAATCAACATTTTAGCATATAGTTCTAGAATTTTGTCATCAAATTCATATCCCAATTCAGTGACCCATATTGTTCTAGGATCCACCACTTCCATGAGAGTTTCATCTATTTTTACCATGAAGCAGAATTCAGTGGAGTATTTCTCCATAATGTGTTTGGAGATTCTCTCCCTTAGTCTCATGTTCTCTTGAAAATTTTTAAAGAAGCCCCAAAGCTTCTCATCCTTGTTGTTACCAAGACCGGTGATTGCATCTTTAATCTTCATGCCTACCAGTATGTCATGAGCCAATCATTTCTTTCCCAAACTCGGCAGCTCATTCATGAAATACAGCATTAAGTAGACAATAAGATTGTCAAACTAGAATGTTCCTTTCTTAATACCTTTGATTTTTCCAAGATTTATCATTAATTCACTTCTTAACCACTCACACAAATCATACTTTCTATTATTCTTTATCATTTGATATGCAGCATGGATGCATGAACTAACATCAGAGTTCAATCAACTTGATTGTGTTGCCTTGTAGCCGATGATCATGCTAGAAAATTTCACACCTTTATCTTTAATGGTGTTGACCCTCATTGACCTTCCATCATGGGTTGCACCGGTGAGCTTTTCAACCTTAGTGTTTGAGATCTTCTTCCCTAGTTCCTGCCCGAATTTGGGTAGGCTGGTGACTACTTGAATTGCTTCTTTGGTGATCATGTGAGGTCCATCCAACCAGATGAATTCATTATGGACCCTTCTCAGAACACATCTTATCATTTCATCCTTAAATTTTGGTATATACAAGATTCTGGTTAAGCTAGGTCTTCAATGATTTGATTCTGGCTTGATTGTTCCTAAGCTTCCTAGTATCACAGATTGATACATTCCCTTGATTTCCTCAGTGCCTAAATCCTCCAATGTGTAGTGAATATAAGCCCTGACATCTTCCACATAAACTACACCATTGGGAACCCTTGAGAATGCACCAGTAGAGTCTTGCTTCATTTCTATTTGAGGAACTTCCTTGAAAATAGGTCTAATCCTATCCTTAACCTCAACAACAATGGGATTCACAATGAAAGTAGGATCAGAAGATGATCTGGATGTCATTTCAAAGAAATACCTAGACAATAATCGTCGGTTGAAAGATCTTGATTACTTCTCAGATAACTATTGGAAATCTTTAGAATGCCTTTTCTTGCTCTTGATCACCTATGATTCACCTTTGCTTCACTCTAGTTTGCTTGAGTACTGGGTGAGTAAAAATGAGTCCATTTTTCCTTTTTATCAATGAGTAAACCCTAATTCTTTACTATCATAAATTCTTAGCGATGTGCCCTACCGAATGTCGGTTTCAAAGTTTTATGCTGGATAAACCTTCATCAATGATCAATACCACTCTCCAGATCTCTTCTGGGGAATATACAAGATTTACAATGAATTTTCCAACCCCTAAGGTGTATGCCTCAGTTACTAGTTGAATTTCCTGTCAGTGTGGGAATGCTCTATTCTATCGGTGGAGTTCTCCACTTGGTTCTTCAGACTTTCTAACCGATCTCTTGGTGTGATCTTGTAATTCATCTACCTTCTGCTTTCCTTTCTCATTTGCTTTTTCATTTCTAACCAGTTTAGTCTTTCTTCTACAATACTTAGCAATATGACCTATTTTGTTGCATGCATAGCATGTAGCATTGTTATTTTGAATTTCTTTGACATATCTAGTGTCATTCCTTGACCTACATTGATTATCCAAATGTCCAAACTTTCCACATGCATGACACTTAACATTCATTCTGCAATCTTCTTACTTATGACCATAATTCTTGCAATTTGTGCATTGACTGAGAACTGGATTATAGTTTTGATTAGCTCTATTTCTACATTGTTTAGCCATATGCCCAAATTTATTATAAACAAAGCATCTACTATTGAATTTGTAAGCATTAGATTGCCTTAAGAGTTTCCTCTGGTCTAATGAGTTCTGCATACCAGTTGATTGATCTTCATTTGTAGTACCAGAGCTTTCACCTTGTACAAATCCAAGTCCTGTAGAATCTTCACTCTCCCTTTGTCTTTTCAATAAATCATCCAATTGTGCAACACTAATCCTGAATTTTTCTTTATACTCACTTGTAGTAGTTAGATCATCTCTTAGAGTCATTAATTGTCTCTCCAGTTATTGTTCATTATTCCATGATTGTACCAAATCAGTTCTCAACATATCATTCTCATGAGCCAATCTACCACACATTCTTCAGATTTGTTCTTCAGAGATACAACAAGATTTTCTTCCTTCTTCTTTCTATGCTCAATATCTTTTGACATCCTCATAGTCAAGTCTTGCATTTCATTCTTCATGAGCATGTTTTGTTGACTCAGCTTCTGACATTGTTCCTTAAGTGCATTTTTCTCTTTATCATCCTGGTTTTGCAAAAGTTCTTTCCTCCTAGCTTGAGATGATGATAACCTTTCTTCCAGAACAAGAATGAATTCATTAGCAGAATTCAATTCATCTTGCAGTTTTAAGCTCTTCAACCTTTTAGCATCATAATAAGTGCCATCTCAAGTTGTTTCTCCATAGCCATATTCAATGATTTTAGTTTCAGGATCTTCATCAAGCTATTAAACTTCCTCCAAGGCACCAGGTTCTGAAACCAATTATTGGAATACAAGGAATCCAAGAACACTGAGAGGGGGGGTGAATCAGTGTTCTGCTAGTAATATAAGATTTTACCTTATTACAACATACACATATAAACTGGTAAATGAAGAAACATATAACATGAAGTAAATAAACTAGCCACATGAATGAACACCATAACACATTGAGTTTATACATGGAAAACCACAAAGAGGAAAAACCACGGTGGGATTTGTGACCCACAATATCAATTCACTAGCCATATGAAAGATATTACATAGCATGGGGGCCTACACATGAAGGATGGAACACTTCCTAGACCATATTGCTCAACATAAAAGAGTCTCACTAACTACAAGCTTCTACTAAGATGAAATAGTAATGGTGAACTCAAAAAATGCATCTACAATGCCAAAAGGAGTTCTAGTTATAGCTTTGTCCTATACCAGTTCATAAACCCTGAACCCTTTTACTGGTATCTCCTTTCCTCCAAGAATGCTTTACAAACCAACTAATAATCACTGCATGATATAACTTTTACATACAAATGACCTACATACATATCCTTCACATTACACAGTTCTACTTACTTATCCTATTTCAAAATGACCTAATAAACTGACTTATATACCCTTTACAAATAATATGCCTTATGTCGGCTTACAATACATTACAAAAGAATTCAATGTCGGCCCTATACAATAATTACAAAATGATTTTATAAATAAAACCTTTCAGATCCCAAACTAATGTCGGCTCCATTGAAGTGATGGATGTCGGTGCCAGTGTCGATGCTGGTGGTGACCCTGAATACTCCAATGTCTGTATATGTCGGTGTATGCCTCCAATGCCAGTATTTGTCGATATATGCCTTCTAGAGAATCTTGTTGCCATCAATGACAACATATGAATCTAATGAGTGTCAATTGCCAACAAAGAGAGAATTCCTATCTGAAATTATCTTCCGTGGAATGTCGCGAAGTCTGACAATATCTCGCAAGAACAACTGTGTCACTATTGGTGCTATAAAAGTAGTTCAGACTGGTGAGAAGTGAGCTACTTTGGTTAATTTGTCAACTATCACCATGATGGTATCATGATGGGGAGATGATATAGGAAGACCAATGATGAAATCCATCAAAATTGTGTCCCACTTCCACTCTGGTATCACATGAGACTAGAGCAACCCACCTGGATGGCAGTGCTCCGCCTTAACTCTCTGGCACTCAAGGCATTGGGCTACTAGTTCTGTAATGAGTTGCCGCATACCCGGTCAGTGATACAACTATCTTAAATCTGCATGCATCTTCTTAACCCCAAGATGTGCTACATAAGGTGCTCTATGAGCCTCTATCATAATGAAATCATGTAATTTCCTAGAAGAAGGTACATAAATGCGCCCTCTATGGTGTAGTAGTCCATCAGACTCCAATGAATAGTCTACATATTTCCCTTCTAGGGTCTCTTATGATCGCACTACCTGACACACCTCTAAATACCACTCATCTTTAGGAAAATGTTGCAATATGCGATCTCTAAAATATGTATCTATGGAGATAGAGTATAACTCATGACGTCTCCTACTCAAAGCATCTGCAACTATGTTCTCTTTCCCCTTGATATAGTGAATATCAAAATAATACTCACACAAGAACTCCATCCATCTCCTCTGATGAGCATTAAGGTTAGGCTGAGTGAATATGTACTGCAAGCTCTGACAATTAGAATGAAGCTCAAAGTGATGTCCTAAAAGAAAATGTCTTCATCTCACTAGTTCATGCACCACTGTTGCAAGCTCAAGGTCATGAGTAGGGTATTTAAGCTCACAAGTCTTAATTTTTTGAGACTCATATACAATAGCTTGATCACCCTACATAAGTACTGCTCCCAAACCATCCAAGGAAGCATCTATGCATACCACAAAATCAGCTAAGGGATCTAGCACAATAAGAATAGGTACACTTGTAAGTGCCCTTTTGAGCTCTTCAAAGGACCTCTCACACTTTTATTTTCACTCAAATCTCTTTCCCTTTCTCTAAAGAGATGTGATAGGGTGTGCAACCCTAGAGAACCCCTCAATGAAGCATCTATAATACCCTGCTAAGCCTATGAAACCCCTGACCTCTGTCACACTAGTTGGCATTGGCCAATCCATGATGTCTCTAATCTTCAAAGGGTCAACTAAGATCCCATCTCCTGATATGACATATCCCAAATATAGGACCTCTATATGGAAGAAGGCACACTTAGACAAGCTGCCATACAATTGATTCTCTCTCAAGCATTGCAATACCTACCGCAAGTGCTTTTCATGCTCTTCCTCATTCTGAGAATATATCAATATATCATCAAGGAACATAATCATGAATCTATCTAGGAAGGTGAAAAATACACCATTCATGAGACTCATGAATACTACTAGAGCATTCGTAAGGCCAAAAGGTAACACTGTGAACTCATAGTGGCCATATCTAGTTCAGAAAGCAGTTTTGTGAATATCACTTTCCACTATCCTCAACTGATGGTACCTTGACTTCAGATCTATCTTTGAAAACACTTTGGTACCCTATAACTTATCAAATAAGTCATTGATCTTGGTAAATGGATACCGGTTCTTAATGCTAACTTTGTTTAACTATCGATAGTCCATACATAATCGTAGGGATCTCTCCTTCTTCTTTACAAAGATGACTGGTGCATCCCAAGGGGAGATGCTTAGACAAATGTGCCCTTTCTCTAAAAGTTCCTCAAGATGCATCTTGAGCTCATTAAGCTCATTAGTGGTCATTCTATATGGTTCTCTCAAAACTGGCTTAGCTCCTGGTACAAGATCTATATAAAAAATCAATCTCTCTATGAGGTGGCATACCAGGTAGCTCAAAAAGGAAAAACATCTACAATTTTTTTAAGAATAGGATGATCATCAAGTGAGGGTTTCTTCTCATCCTCTTCTTCTTTGCCACTAATGGTGATGGAAAATAAATGACATCCCTTTCGCATTCTCTACTTAAGCTACATAGCAGAGACCATACGAAGTGATATGGGTCTCTCAACTCATGAAATCACTGTAGAAGTACCATGATCATCCACACACTCAATCTTTTTTTGTTGACAATCCATCTTGGATCTGTGTGCATATAGCCAATCCATGCCAAGAACAATGCCATAAGATCCTAGTGGTGTAACTCAAAGGTCTTCTATGGTTGTCATACTCCCAATCTGAATTTAAAAATCCCTAATCATAGATTCAACAAACACTCTAGCTCTTGAAGCTAACTCAACTTCCCAACTAACATCTTGCCTAGTTACCACTAGCGTGCAACGCTCCACAACCAATGGAGAAATAAAATAATCTGTAGCTCCTGAGTCAAATAGGATAGTAACACTACTACCTTTGGTCATACCTATGACCTCTATAACTATGGCCTAATGCTCATCTTGGTGGTTATCAATTGTTGCGAAAACTCTGTGGGACTTACCCATGTCCCCAACTATAGGTTCTCAACCTGCCATACGCTGACTTCCTATCATTTGTCCCTATGGGAACTCTCTCACCATGTGTCCCATGGCTCCACAAGTAAAGCAAACACCACCTATCTAAATCTGAAAAACCCTATGACCTAGAATACTACTGTCCTCCTATCCTACTAGATCCACTATAACCACCCTTGGTTGACTGCTGAGTTTGAGCCGAAGGTGTGTATGGAACCTATGGTCACTGATCACATCTAGGACCTTGTGTCTACCACTATTTGGGCTTAAATCCCTGTTGTCCCTATGGATGCCTTTGCCTCTGATTCTGCTGATACTGCTACTAGGGGTGAGGGGGTTTGTACGACCCCGAAGAACATCTATGATTGCCCTTCCAATGGGATTTCTGAAACCCGAATGACTATGGTGCAGGGTTTTGGTTCTGAAACCATTCTTTCATATCCTGTGGTTTACCCTGAATCTATTGTGCTAATAAGGCCTTCTCCACAGAACCCTAAAGGCTTTCTAGAGCTACCATGCGTATGGGTCCTGCTATCCCAGTATTCAGTCCTCTAATAAAATGGTTAGCTAGCAACTTCTCATCCTTCATGTAATCCACATATGGTAGGAGCTCAGATAACTTTCTCTCATACTGTGATACTATGAGTCTCTTCTATTGAAGGTCATGAAACTCATCAATCCGATGCTGCGTAAAGTGCTCTAGCAAGTATCTATCCCCGAACCTCTCCAAGAAGGTACCCCAAGTGATGGTGTCAGCAAATATGTCATTCTTATATTTCTCTTGCATCCACCATCTGGAAACTGACCCTCTGAAAAATATGAATAGAAAACTATAATTTCAGATTGCTCTCATAAGGACACAATCTGAAGCACCTCTCTAAGCTCAAAAGCTATGACTTAACTTCTACCCCATCGATAGATCCTGCAAAAGAAGGTGGTTGTAGGCATAGAATCTATCTAATCTGATCTCTCAGATCACATGATGCTCTCTCTATAATCACTGGTGCTATAATTGGTGGTGGCTCTAGTAGATGAACTGACTCTACCTCATGCTCAACCTGACCCTCTACTCAGCTAGGAGGTTGACTCCTACTCCATTCTCTATCTATTCATCTATGACCCTCTGAAACCTATTGTTCTTCTCGGTGACCTACTGAAGGTAGTCTATCTTGTACTATCCCTATTAGGTTCTTAAGTGCATTCAAAATGTCTTGGTTTGGGTCAATAGGTTGTTTGGGAGGAGCTTCCTGATTCCCTTCAGGAACCAACTCTTACTGCCCAATGTCTTCGCATGCCATGCGAGCATGTCTAGGACCCCTTTCGCATCTACGAGCTTGTCGCATAGTCGGAGGCATCCTACACGAGTAATAAAATAAATAAATAATAATAAAAATAATAATAATTTTAAGCGAAACATAATGGAGAAAGGTTCCTAGTGTTGGAAACCTTGCTTTGATACCAAAATGTAGTGCCCAAACTTCAAGGAAAAAACACAAGATTTTTTTTTTAATAATGCTAAATTACTTGTGATCTATGTAATATCTAGATGTGGTTGTTCACTTAGTTCCACTAATTAGAAATATTAAGTGTCAACTTAATTGGGTCTCTAATGCGAGAGATAAAATATTTATTAATCCCTTAACAAAAAGGGGAACTTTAGAACTTCTCCTAAGTCCATAAGAAATCTAATAATAATTTTATTTAAATTTTAACCCAAGTGTTGAAAACCATTCAATTTATCTTAAATATAATTCTTAATAAATTATATTTCAGTTTCTTATCATTTACTAATAATTCTCATTGTTAATTAAAGCTGATTAAAATATTCCAATAATGACAATACAACTTTAATATTAAATCACTCAACTGAATTCTTCAATTTTAACTATATTAGCATTGATATAATTTCCTTATTTTATTTAAACAATTCTATAAACCACTATATTAACCTTAATACAAATCCAATATATTAATATTAATTAAATGGACAATTGTATTTATTGGCCCATAACATCATTAGAATATTTAATCATTAAAATGGTTTCCTAATTGGACTAATTTTAAATCCATGATTAAAAAAACCATTTAATTCTATACATTCATTTGAATTAAAAAGATCAATTAAATCTTCCTTTAACATAAAATTTGGGACCTTCCCCCCAAATATTTCTGTATAATTTACCCCTCTCCTATTTTAAAATAGTTGACCTATTCTATAATATTTTTAAATTAACCCCTTTTAGGGTTTCTTAACCCTCATGGGTTATTTTTACCTCTTTATATATATATATATATATATATATATAAGGTGACTCTATTAACTGTCGTGTGTGTGAAGTAGGGTACCTGCAGCTGCAACACAAACACTCAATAGATAATTACAAGCATGGTTATAAAATTGAAATCAAATGAAAGATAAACCATGACAAAGCAACCTATCACCTCCTAAGAGATGTGAGTGTGGATTTTCTCTTAGATCTGGATAAGCAATCCTAGTGACTTGACTACACCTAGATGGAGGATTTAAAATAATATGATATGCAAGCTAGATGGGATTGATTATGCTGGATTGATCCAAGAGGATAATTAAGCTAATGCTATGCATGATTAAGCTATGATGATGATGCAATTAAGCTATAATAGAGATTGATTAAGCTACATGATTCAACAATTATTCTAGAAAATGATCAAATTAAGCTAGATCTAAGATGCAATTGCCTATAATAACAATGCTTAAATGATATGCTAGAATGGACATGCCTATAGTAACAATGCCTAAATTGATATGAGATTGGATCCTTTGTGCTCCAAAATGGGATATATTTATAGGATTTCCAAGGCCAGGGGTGAGGTGGCAGGAATCAATAGTCAAGATTGAGTCTGAAGATATCAAGGGTGAAATTGGAGGAGGTTAGAGAAGAGGTTGAAGGGAGGGACACTTGTCATCTCTGTGGTGACAAGTGTCAAGGAGCCTTTCTCCTAAGAGGGCAAGTGTCCAAGGGAGGAGACATGTGGCATAAGTGCCATGTATCTCAAGGGGAGGATATCCAACCCATAAGAGGTTAGGATGTGCAAGATAGGATAGGGTTAGTTAAACCCAAGGTTAGGTGGAATTGTTGTAGTTAGAGGATGGTTGATGTAGAGCCCCTCCCCAATCAAGCTCTGGTTAACTTAGTTGACCATGGTTGACCTTACTAATAAATGCTATAATTCAATAGGATGGGCTATTTAAGACGGATAGATTGGTGAGAAAAGTAATTGAACCAGGTTGCGAAATCATTTCACCTTGAGGTGTACATTTTGATGTGTTATGGATGCTTTATTTTTATTCTTTATGGATTTAGAACTTATATGATTCCATGATTTGGATAACATTGATATATATGGATGCTTTACTTCTACGCATTATAGATATAGAACTCTATATGAGTCTAGAATAGGATAAATTTGAGATGATGTATGTCATTATTAGATTTGCAGGACTGTACTATGATGATAGAAATAGGATGCATGTCTTGTGTATGGATCAATATCATGAGGATTATGATAATTGCTTGTGTGGTTTTATTTGGATATAAGATATATCGATTTGTTTAAATGTAAATTGTATACAAAGTCTTTGATGTGTATTCTTATTCATGTGTTTAATATTATATGAGGTTATTTGAAATTACTAATGTGTAATTGAGATGCGCAGGAAAATTATCCATGTGACCATGGAAACATTATGGAGAACCAAACCTAGACCTATGTACATTCGTAAAGCCAGGGGCTGTCTATTTGGAGAGACAACACCCCGTATGTATCGTATTTTATTTGTAATAGTAAATGATGCATGTGTGTTAAATTTTATTTATTGATTTATTTAAATCCAACAAGAGACAATTTCCATATGTAATTTTGTAATGTATTTTATTGTGTCACTTGACACGTGTTGATTTATGTCTTGAATTTTGACTTGTCTCTTGAAGGGAGTTGTTTCAACCATAGCTTTTTCAAACATTTGAATGTGGTTCCAAATTTTCCTTGGGTAGAGAGTCTTTGGAGTGGTCAACACAAGTTTGACCCGAAATTTAACTTCAGATGGGTTTATAAGGGGTCAAATGGACTCCTAGGAGTAGTTTAAAGGTGTTTCCTAAAGTCCATAAGGTATACCTATGGGTTAGGAGTATTTTTAGGCATGTGTCTACTCCCATGTGACTGTTTAGTCACCCCAAAAAGTGGGTTTTCTAAGATGTGCGAAAATTCAAAATTAGAAGGTGCCATCTAGGTTAGATAACCTTCCCTTTTGATGAGAGATCCTTTTTGATCTTTTTCTTACTTTTTCCTTTTTTAGTTTTAGAAACTTGTGAGAACTCTCACTGAGGTCTTCTTGGCAAGAATGAGAGATTTTGTGGGTAATCACCCACTCTCCATTTTTGGAGACTATGCATTTTGAAAAGTTAGTTTTTTTGGATTCGAAATTTGGCTAAGTGTAGAAGGGAGGATTGTGGATTTGGGCTGCCCATCCTCAAACTCGTTCTAGCATAACTTTGGGTAGATTGAAGGTTGGTTCATCTCCTTTCTTTTAACGTTGCATGCCTATGTTGGAAAGTTTGGTTGTATGTGAAAGTGATTCTCTTGTATATCCTTTTGTGAAAATTATTATTATGCAATCTGTCTTTTATTTTCTTTTTTGCATTTCCTGTGGTTTGGGAGTAACCAAGGCCTTCTACTCTTGGGAGAGTAGGATGGTCTTGCGAGTGGTAGAAGTTTGATAGCCCTCAAGTGAGAGACTCTCTTTATGAGAGCAAACTCAAGGGGTGTATATGTGACCCTTGCTGCATGGCCTGGTTTGTGCATTTTGGGGTCATAAGGGGAGAAAGTATGGCATGAATTCCTTGGGGGTCATAAGGAATGTGGGGTTAATAAACTTGTGATATATCTTTGTTTGCCATGAGGTGGATTTGTGATCTACTATTCTTGCAGTCTCCTCAGGGTATTTGGTCCACTACCACCCATGTAAAATCATCACATTTTGTGATGGAGTGTAGCCTTGGTTGGGAAAGTGTTTGCTATATGTTCTTCCCTTTCTTGTTGTGTTTCCATGTGTTTAACCTGTCTAGTGCTTGGTTCTCCAAGCTCGGGGGTGGCTTCTAGTAAGCCTAGGCTGGGAGGTGAGCACTCCATGGTCAAGCCTTATGATTTATTTCTAGGTTGCTTGGAATGTGTTAGGCCCATATAAAATTTTCATTCCATATGCGTCCCTATATGAAGTAATGCTTGTCTAATTCATCGGTCAAGAACTTGCTTAAATTTTTTCTT
This sequence comes from Cryptomeria japonica, assembly GCF_030272615.1. Classification (NCBI taxonomy): domain Eukaryota; kingdom Viridiplantae; phylum Streptophyta; class Pinopsida; order Cupressales; family Cupressaceae; genus Cryptomeria; species Cryptomeria japonica. The sequence goes on from NC_081413.1 coordinate 292,407,703, forward strand.
ATGCCATTCACTCCTTGTTAGGTTCCACTACCTTGAACTTGTACCTTGAACTTGAACTTGAACCTTTTTGGTTCAAGGTTCAAAGTTCAACGGGCGTTATTTCAAATATTTTTCTTCTCGCGCAAATTTAAGCTTTGCTAGTTCTTGTCAGCATTTTGCCTTCTTTGAACTTTGAACTTGAACCTTTTTGGTTCAAGGTTCAAGGTTCAAGATTTGTCATGTTAAATAACATTTTGTGATGATTCCGCAAGGCTCTGAGTTTTATGTATAGGTTCCTTGAAAGACATGCGACTTGCCACGTGGTGACGGCGCAGACTTTGAGAACATGAAAGACGACCGCCAACAGAAGGAATTTTCTTTCTCTAATAATTTGAAATCTGTCATTTATGGAAAGTATGTGTGAGGATCTGTTGTGTCAGAGAGGAAGTGACTTAATGGTTAAAGGCATACCTTGGCACAATCATTTCAATGTAAGGTCATACGAACAAGGAGTAAAGAAGGCAGCTTTAGTCATGATGGGTAAGATTTTCTCATTTTTAAAACTGAGTAGTTGTTTCGTCGGGATTATTATTTTCTAGAGAAGATTTTGAGAAGGAGTTTTTAGAGTGGGAAAAATAGGCTACGATAGGGGTTTACAAAGGGTAGAGGAAGGTATGTTAAACAATTTTCTAAATTGCTGCAGTTTGTTTTAAAAGCTCTGGGTGTTCTTTAGCAGCTTGTTTTTGTTTTCACTTTTCTTCTTCGCTTGGGATTGATTCGGGAAAACCACAAACCAAAACATGAGGCCTGTTTTACCCAAATTGATGAGCTCATCCCCCCTCATAAGTTCTTTACCAGAGTTGGGTGATACAACACTGGTTTAGCTAGATTTAGATGTCTTTCTGGAAAGAGTACAGAATTCAACCGTAGACCCCATGAGGAGAGATGTGGCTCAGAGTGGATTATTAGAAGCTGCTGCCTTTCCCACAGCTGCTCCCTGCCCTGAGTTGGTCTTAGAATGTATGAATCATTATGACAAGGGAAATAGGTGCATAAGGAAAAATGATGGTTAAGTCTTGTTGTCTATTGATAGATAGACGGTAATGGCGACCATGGGTATTCCACACTGGGAACCCTATGAAAACTAGACCGTTGGTAAATCTTATGGGATTTTATCTGAGAAGAAGCAATATTATAGATATGTGATTGCATGGAATAGGCTCTTAAGGTTCCAAAAAGGGGGCTCGAGGTTGTCGAGGTCTTTAACTCGTGAACATTTGATCCCAGCAATCTGGGACTTGGTCATACTGCTGAGCAGGGTGAAGGGTAATTCTCATTCTTTTTATTGGGAAGACTGGATGTATTTCTTCATTTAGGTCACTCTAGATAGAAGCCGGTTTATTGACCAGGGAATTGTTATTGCGAAAAGGTTACACAAAGGCTTGAGTAATTATCTTGGAATGCCTAAATTTTATATGTCATCTTACCTGTTATATATGCTTGCTTGTGTGAGAGAATGGTAAGGGTTGTCTCATGTAAAATGGGTTCAAGGCATGAGGATTTATGAGTATCATCCTAATCTGACTTTGAAAGGGTATGTTGATGATTATCTCCATTGGAATGATGTTTTCGCTGGGAGGTTGACCTTTGAATTATAGGGTAATTTGCATAGAAGAATGTCTCCAGAGGTAGTTGAGCTTGTTAACATATATGGCAGTTTCTATATACAGTTCAGCCATTTCACTTATTTAAGAGTCGGAGGATTTAAGGGTGAACCCTTTAGACTTCCCAGGTACGTTTTGGATTCCTGCATTGTGATTGAAGTATCTAGACAACTCGCTTATGTTGCAAAAGATTATGGTGAGGACTTCGACACAAGTGGAATTTTTCCCATTGATTTAGGGCATTATAGTTGTAGGTTTTTTTCTGATGCATTGAATCTTGAACTTGAATTTAAGAGGTTTCATTTGAAGTCCTTTGTAAAAAGGGATAACTTTGATAGCAAGGGTTTCATCGCTCAGTATGTGAAGAAAGTGGTACCTGATCAGCATGTTCCTCAGTTGGAAGATTATTGGGAGGGTTGTCAAGATGAATTTGAAGTGCGGAGAAGGAGTTGGTCTAGACTAACTTTGAAGCAAATTCATGATATGAAATTGCCCATGGATACCTCGGGTATCACCACCGATGATGAAGACATACTTGACTCAAATTTTATGAAATGGGTCTATGATGAACTTCTTCTGGAAGTAGATTGGAGCAAGAAGATGGCAGATAGTATTCAGTCTCACACTCTCAGTATAATTTGTAGGACAAAGAATTGGCTTAGGAATTGCCAATTTCATCCGACACGAGTAACCAGTTCAAGAAGCAAAAGTGGCAAGAGGAGTACTGCCAGTAAAACTTCTATTGTGACTAACATTCCTGTTTCTGATGCAGGAAAAGCACAGGAAAGGATTAAAGAAGAGAAACTTGACCTCAAGATTGAGCCTTCTATTGCCAGTTGAGTTACCAGATCAAGATCCAAGAAGGGTTTCAAGCCGCCAGTTTCTCACCTCATTCTGGATTTGGACCCAGAGGAAACACCAAGCAAGATGACATCCCCTATTTTCAAAGTGAACAAGGTTTCAATTGACATAGATGCTATCTTTCAGGACTTAAGAGCACTCAAAATCCAGTCTCATATAGACCATACCACACCACCACCCTCAGCAGGGTTTCCGTTCATGCCTTCAAAAGAACTGACCCTAGCACCAAAATGGCTAAGTGATTCAATCACCAGGAAAAGGAATGTAGTTCCAATTTTAGTATCGATGGAAGACATCATGAGAAAATGTTTGGGAAGGTCCACAAAGCCCAAAAAGTTAAAAACAGAGGCAATGATTGACTTTGATGAAAAAATGAAGCATTGGACCCCAGACGTTGCTAGACTCGAGCCTAACAAATATGGTGCTACGGCTTTAGAAGCAGACTCTGCTATTGAATGAATAGATTTGGGCATCATAACTAGAGCCGTGGATGTGAAGCACTTGGAGACTTCCACCAAGCGAATTATCTCCCATACCTGGAAAGATGAGAGGGACAAGGCTGAGTTGAAACAAAGTTTGATGCAAAGGGCCCAGTATATCCATGCTTTGCAGAACACCCCCTTGCCATTGTCTCAACATTCAGGTCCTTTTAGTTTGAAATCATCTAATAATAAAAAATTCTTGGATGAAGTTCAGCGAAATAGGATGATTGCTGAGGTTTTCTCAAAGTGGCTCACCTCGATCATGCATCAGGCAACTAATTACATAACAGACTTGGTCCAAATTTTTAAGGATGCCAATGAGATCACCAAAGCCTTAGATTCTGACTTGGTCTCGTGGCAGATGGAAAAATCTAAGTGGGAAGTGATTTCAAAGCAGATGCGAGATATTCAGCGTTATGGTCTTATGAACTTTCTTGCTGAAAACCAAGTATCAAGACTAAATGAAGATGTAATGTTCATTTGGAAGGAGAGTATTGAGTGGCGCAACCAAATAATTGAGCAAGGTTATAATGAGTCAGCCAGTCTACGTGGAGAGTTAACAGCTTTGAGGGCGACCATGCAGAAGGACTTACATTGCGTGGATGTTCAATTACTTAAAGAGGACAGTGAAACTCTGGAAGACACTACGAAGATGATTAACTAGTTCGGCAGCCACATCAGACAGATCAAGATGGAGAAAACCTTATCTGTGGAAGACTTTACAAAGATGTTTAAAGTGGAATCGATGCTCACTGTTTGCCTCAATCATCTGGATTCACACAAAGATAAAGTGCAAATGGTAAAGAGGAAAAAGGAGCTCTGGAAGCAAAGAGTTATTCATATCAATTTGCCGCATGTAACTATAATCCAAGAGTTTTCAAAAGTGCACCGAGAGTGGAGTGTGGCCAAGGCGGTGATGGTGTCTGTCCAAGACACCAACCCAAGTGATCATACCAGAACTAAGCAAACTGCATGACTAGCACTACTGGCAGTTGTTTGCCACCGTGTCTAGTTATTTTCTTTAATTTCGGTTATACAGTTAGGGTTGCTTTCTATTAACTCTGGTGAGTTAATTTTACTTGGGTTAAAAGAACTATTGGGTCTGGTGACCTATAAATATCTTATGTAATGACTTTAAAAGGGTTCACTAAGTTTTTGGGAAGAAAGACTATCTTTAAGATTGGCTAAGAACATTTTGTGTATGAAGAAAGTAGATGATCATTAGTGAATGTGATATCTTATTCACAACTATTTTCAGTTTCAAATCTGTGTGTTTGATTTTGAAGTCTGATTTCTATGTAAATCTATTTCGATGAAGGGGCTATTATACTTTCTTTATGTGCAGAAAACTATTCGCTAAGTTCATCTTTATAAGTTTTTATTTCCATTTTGTTTTAGTGTTCATATGAAGTTTGTCGCCTTTATATAGAAAATTATATATAAATCAGTGCTTGCATTCATTTTGTATTGACTGGTGTATGCAATTGCCTTTAAGTTCTTTCTGGTGAAAAGTATTCTATTGATGGTATGTAATTTGGAGCCGAATGAATATTCACTAGAGGGAGTTGTACCTAAATTCAGAGGTTAATCGATTAGATGATTTTTCAACTATTTGGTAGAAGTTTGTTTGCTTTCCTACGCTTCATAGTGCTTTGAATTAAATAGATAAGGAAAGACAAATTTGTTTACCAACAAAATGGAAGGAAAAAGTCAAGCTAGGAGTTGTTGTTTTTATTTGGGTTGCAGAAAAAGATTAAGAAAAGGGGATGCTATATTTTCAGTTGCAGAAATGTAAATAAAAGTTGCATGTTGTATTTACATTAAAAAGAAAATGTATCTATTTTATTTAAAGTCATCATTTAATAGAAATGAGAGACTAGTTGGGTATATCACCCATTTGTATTGTTGACTATATTGTATTTTAAACACACTTTAAAGAAATGCATTATTTTTATTGAGTATTCTTTTGTTGCAACAATGAAATGTTTATCTTGGATTAAGTTCCCTATAGTTACTGAAATAATATTTGTAGTATGCATGCTAGTTTTGAAAATAAAGTTTCATTTTATCTTCTTATGCATATTGAAAAAAAAAATGGGAAAAGAGTAAAGTAGAAAGCTTGCATGTTAGTAAAAGAAAATTTTGCATTTAGTTCTAATTATTTATTTCCAAATGCATATCATGGTTTAATAGATTTGACATGCATATCTCTAAGGTCAATTTAAATGATTTCTAGGTTAATGTAGTTGTTGTTAAAATTTATTAAATTATGTTATTTTTCCCTTGATTTATTGCAGAAAGTAAATCTAAAATTAACAGGTCTATCTCTAAGATTTATTTCAATGTTTTCTAATCTAATATAGTTGCTGCTTAAATTTATTTAATTCTGTCATTTTACTTAAATGTAGAAAATAAATCTAAAGTTGATTAGTCTATCTCTAATTTTAGCTACATGGTATTTTTCAAAAAAAAGGGAAGAAATACATTTGTTTTAAAATCTGAAAGTTTTATTTAATCTGTTTAAAAGTTCAAAATGAAAATAATATATCTTTGCATAGTAAAGTCAGCCCTAGATATCTTCTGCATCCAATATATATATATATATATATATATATATATATATATATATATATATATATATATATATATATATATATATATATATATATATATATATATATATATATATAACCAAAAAATAAAAAATAAAATAAAGAAGTTTTAAATTTTTTTTAAAAAAGAAGAAATAGCAAATCGAGGGTTTTGGGGCCGAATCCCACTGTGTTTAAACACAGTGGGCGGCGTGGCTCGAGCCGCCACTGTGGCTACCCAGGGCAACACGGGGGCCGCCACTATGGGCAACCACAGTGTCGGCTCGGGGGCCTCCCACTGTGGGTAACCATAGTGGAAGGGCACCCGGCCTACCACTGTGTTTACCCACAGTGGGCGGCGCCCGACCGCCACTATGGGTAACCACAGTGGTGTTTCAGGGTACCCACCGCCCGGCCCTAGCAGTCCTCCTCCAAACCCTCCATCGCTCCTTCCACCATGGCCGCCGCTTCTAGCCAGCGCCGCTCTCGCTCGGCCCTGAATGAAAATATAAAACCCTAACCTGGTTCGGGTTAGGATATATTTGAATTATAAAAAAACAAATAAAGATAGAGATTGAAGGAAGAGAAATATATTAATATTGTTAATATAATTTCCTTATTTATAACTTACAATTTTAGGGTTTGTGGATATTCTATTAACTAGGGACAAAAAGAATTCTATATATATATATATATATATATATATATATATGCATGTATAGGTTTGTTTTATTTTAATATCTATTTATATTTTATATAGGTTTTATATAAACATATGGGCATGTAAATATTTGATTTGATGTTTTAAATTTTAAATATCTTTCAAAGTGTAATCTTTTAGGAGATTATATTGACTTTATAAATTATTTGACTTTAGGGGATTATTTAGTTCACCTAAATTTAGGCTATTCTAGACTAAATTTTATAGGGAAATTCACAATATGGATTTATTTAGTCCTCTAGTCAAATTTTAGCATTATTATAATTATTGTTAAAATAAATCATGGGATATAAAAATCCAATTGCTAGAGTTAATTTAATTAATTCCTACAATAATTAAAAAGATTAATAGAGATCAATAAATATCTCTTGTAAATTAATTTAGGGGTTTTTGCTTAACTGAATTTATTTATTTATTAAATGGTGAGATAATTATAATTTCCCTGGAAGAGGATATCGTGGTGGAATTATATATATTCAAAAATAAGTCCAAGACCTTGGTCTTGCGAACTCATTTAGCCTAGATGGAATCTTATACTAAATAAAGCAATTAACATTTTAATGTTTGAAACTTCAAATTTCAATTGCTTGATTAATTAATATTATTACATTAAAATCACATTAATAATTAATTGTAGCGTCGTAAATTGTACGCACTCGCTAGGGTGGTACAATTTCACACCTAGTTTAGCACTCGCCTTAGTGCATTTTGCATTCTGCATTGCATTTCTCCTTAAGCACTTAATTAATCAAATTAATTAGGTCTAAAGTCTTATTTCATCATTCTCTACATCATAAAGTAGGGCCCTTTCACTAAAGCGCGCCCTTCGCATTTTATTCCTCCAATACATCACTTAATCAAAAACCCTAATTAAGTCCTATTTTGAACTTGGGGGCTTGGTTTCGGGGTCTAAACATCTCAAAATCACCTGTAACTTCGGGATTCTCTCTAAAATCATCATATCCGATGGCCCTGAAAATTTGGTGAAAAGTTGTCGGGACCATGGCGCCCATGCAACATGGTCCCGGACATTTTTCCCGAAATTTTGGGAGCACGATCCAATCATAAAATAAAGCTTAACCCCAAGAAATTGGTGGGATATTCAATCTCTAGGTCGGCCAAAATATGAATTTACGACCTAGGGTTTCATACATAAAAGCTCTCTTTCCTCATTGGAAGGGATCGGATTTTTGTTTCCAGGAACTTCATATGCAGCGAAAGAGCAGATCTTTGAAGACTTCAACAATACTCAACATCATTCTATCAAGCATCTATCAAATTCATTCATTTGTCCAATTAGGGCTTGGAAGACATTGAAGAACAATAGGAGATTACCGACTGAAGATTGGCTTGTACTCCTCCCTTGAGGGTTGGGTATGATTTCATATTGTTTTCATGTCCTTACATAAGCTTTGATATATCATTTATTCATGCTTTAGATCACATTGCATCTTGATTTAGAGCATTTGCATTATCATTTACAAGCAATTAGGGTTTACTTTCTAGGTTGCTCTAGTTTGCTTTCTTGCATTTTGGACCTTGCACACACACTAGGTCTGCACACACAATACATTTTACAAAACAACTTGGCTATTCGTGGAGGTGGAAATCAACAAAGTGGGGGTTTGACTAAGGCAAAACCCTATATAGCCGCCCTTCCCCCTTTTCAGATATTATTGCAGGTTTCAGGATTCGGACGACGTCGCAGGACACAGATTCGGAAAGAGGAGACTGAGACTGAACTCTGTGTGCAATTGCAGCTCAGAAGACTGGGACAGGAGCGCTAGGCGCCCTGGTCCTGCTAGGACAGGGGTGCTGGGCGCCCTGGTCTCTGGGATAGAGGCGCTGGGCACCCTGGTCCTCCGGACAGACAGCTTTCCGACAGTTTCCAGACAGTGTTTGAGGGTGCAAAACAGTGGTTTCCGGTGCAGTTTTCAGGACAGTGGCGCCCGCACCCCCGTCCTGAACATTTTCAGTCTGATTTCGACTCCAGGTACATATCTGCATTCTTATTTTATCCTTACAATTACAGTTGTTCATTGTTTAATCTCAATTCTACAAACTTGTTACTAGTTCATACTTACATTTCGAGGTTAGGGTTTGAACTTGTATCATTTTAGCTTTCAATTTCAACAAGGGAATAGAAATCCTAATAGATATCCCGTGGCTCTCTCTTTCACCAAAAGAAGTAGCCAACCGTGCGATATCTCTAGGCTCTTTTGTATTCCGCAATGTGTGTCAAAAGTTAGGATTAGGGTACATTGTCCTAGTCTCGCTTTTTCCCCTACACATTTTGGTGAACCCGACGTGAATCTATCATTGCTTCCTCTTGCATTGAATGTGTTAGATCTAGATCTAGATTTAGTGTGTTTTCATTTCATTTCATTAAAAGAGAAAAAAAAAAAAAAAAAAGAGAGAGAACTTGTGTTTCTTTGCATTGTGTGTTTAAATTTTATGCAATCTTTTCAAAATGTCAGATTTTTATTTGCAAAATGTTCATGCATTTGATGATTATTATGAGTATAGCCAAGATGAATTAGATGAAGCTTTAGATGAGTTTTTAAACCCTAAGGATGCTAAACCTTCATTTTATCAAAAACTCATAAACCTTGTTACTATGCCATTTAGGTGTGATGAGAAAGATAAGTCGAATGATTCCTCTCAAGGATACATTCCTATCCACTCTTCCCCTGAATCTAGTAACATGGTTGTTTTCAATAATCCCCTCTATCAGGAGATGTCTCCTTTTGAATCAAAAGACAAACCTTTTAACCGATATGATTATGCTTTGTTGGATGATGCCCTTGATGACTTTGTGGCCTTGTCGAAACCTATAAACAAAAACAAGACCTCTAAGTTGGTTAACATGATAAATTTGAATGAATATAACAAACCTCTCTTTGAAGTCCAAGGTGCTTATCCTTCTCCCACCTTTCAAATTCCTAAGACTCCTCTCCTTACTGTCCAAGGGAGGTATGATCATGATTCCTTTTGTACTCTGAATAAACCAATCATTACCGTACAAGGAAGACAACCTATAAGTCCTTACAATTATGCTAAGCAAATAACTAGAGAGAGTTATCATGCGGTTGCCCATACTTATCATACCAGAAATAATAAGCAACCTAATCCTCCTCCTGTTGTTCCAGTCTCTCTTCCTAATCCTCAACCAATTCTTCCTCAAGCTCCCCGTATTTCGCAAGTTATGGGTAAGGAATATGATCTCATAGAACAGCTTAAGGCTACCCCTGCTAAGATATCCCTTTGGGATTTGATTCAAACTTCTTCCGCTCATCATGGAATGTTACAAGATGCCTTGAAAGATTTGAATGTTCCTCCACCGAATACATCTAGTAATATAGCATCTTTTGTTAACTCTGTGATGAATCCTAAACCTCAAATTGTGTTTACGCAAGATGAGTTGCCTACTAGTGAAGTCCAACAACAATATGATCCCTTGATGATTGTGGTTGTCATGAAAGACACTGCTATAAGATGAACACTAGTAGATAATGGCTCTGGCCTTAATGTGTGTAGCATCAATCTATTGCATAAGATGAATGTGGATACATCTCTTATGGAGCCTGACTCTCGTTCTATTCATGGCTTTGACAATGTGGCTAAGACTTCATTGGGTATCATCACCTTACCTCTCACAGTGGGACCTATTACTTTGCCTACTCCTATCCATGTTATGCCAGGAAATTTAACATACAACTTGTTATTAGGGAGGCCTTGGATTCACAGCATGCAAGCTGTCCCCTCTACATTGCATAGACAAGTTAAATTCATCTATAACAATAAGACATATACTTTGATGGGAGATACTAATTTTCAAGCTTGTCTACAAACATCTCATTCCAAAGGAGATTCTTCTAAGCCATCCTCGTCTAGTGATGAATCTTTAAACAAGAAACCTATCGATGAGTCTTTGCTTTCCAATGATCAAAATCCCTGGGATGAATCTGGAATTCCTAAGGAGGATCCTTCTCGGCTTGAAACTACACATAAAAAGGATTTTGATCCTGAGAAGGTTCTCGTAGAAGATGATTGGGGATCTCTTGACTTTAACCCTACCTTTGTGGGTGAATATAAGATTCCTTCTAGAGAACTTAAAGTTGAAAAGAAGGAAGAAGCTGAAAATCACAAAGTTGGAAAGAAAGAAGAAACTAAAAGACAATCAACCCTGCCTGAAGCTATGAGTAATAATTTTGTGGCCGCTTCTCAAACTTCCTCTTCTCACATCTATAACTATGAAGAGTTTGATTCTTTATCTTATGAAAAACCACCTTCTTTTCCTGAAATGGCTGATCGCTATGGTCGTGGTTTTCGCATTTTTGCTAAGCATGGGTATCATGGAAAAGGTTGTGGTGCTAATGAACAAGGGATTAGAGTTCCTCTAGAGACTAATTTTCAACATTATGCCTTTGGACTTGGCTATAATCCCTGCAGACGTACTAAAGCCTCTAAAAGACCATGCATTAGTGTTAATGCCGTCTCTACATCTTTATCAATACAACACCCTGAGTATATTGATGAGGATTCTTTGGGTGATTGTGCTCCAGATATCTTCCCCACCGACGACGCTTTAGCTAAGTTCTTGGGAGCCTATGACACTCTTCCTCGTTATCATCACAATAGGGGACTCCCTTATTGTTTGAACACCGAAGCTTATTTTGGAAAAGAGATTGATAATGATAAGACTGTGAAAGAATTCCCTCAGTTAAAGGATACTCCTCAACAAAGTAATCTCCTCATAAGTGATACCCTTGATGTTAAGATGGATCCTTGCAACAAAGAAAAAATCATTAAAATTGGAAAATGCTTGGATGAAGAGGAACAAAAACAATATGAAGAACTATTTCATGAATTCCCTGAGATTTTTGCTTGGGCATATTCTGACATGCCTGGTATAGATCCTAAGATTGTTACTCATAATATCGTCTTAGTACCTGATGCTAAGCCCGTGAAACAAAAGATTCAAAAAATGAATCCTAAGATAGCTCTGCTTGTTAAAGCTGAGATTGAAAAGTTATTGGAGGCTGGATTTATCCGCCCTATTGACTATTCCCCATGGATTTCAAACATTGTCGCTGTGGCTAAACCAGATAACAAAATAAGAATGTGTACCGACTTTTGGGATCTAAATAAGGCTTCTTTAAAAGATGATTTCCCTCTTCCAAACATTGATATGATAGTTGATTCTACGGCAGGACATGCCCTCTTATCCTTCATGGATGGTTTTTCAGGCTACAATCAAATTTTCATTAACCCTCAAGATCAATACAAAACCGCTTTCACCACTCCTTGGGGTACGTTTTGTTGGATAATGATGCCTTTTGGACTTAAAAATGCCGGTGCAACTTATCAACGAGCGATGACCCTTATCTTTCATGATTATATGCATAAGATTTTAGAGGATTACGTTGATGATATTTTGGCTAAATCCTTTCTTCGCATGGATCATGTTAAAGTCCTTCGTCAAATCTTCGAAAGAATTCGTAAATATCACATGCGCTTGAATCCCCGAAAATGTGTTTTTGGTGTGGATAGTGGAAAACTATTAGGGTTCATAGTTTCGCATCGTGGGATTGAGGTGGACACTAAGAAAATAGATGCTATTGTTAACATGCCACCTCCTCGAAATGTATCTCAACTTAAAAGCTTACAAGGAAAGATTCAAGCTATTCGTAGGTTTGTGTCTCAACTTGCGGATCGTACCTTTCCTTTTACTCAACTTCTTAAAAAGGATATCACTTTTCAGTGGAATGAGGATTGTCAACAAGCATTTGAAGATTTAAAAGTGTATTTAGCTAGTCCTCCTATTCTTCAACCTGCCGAACCTTCTAAACCCTTTATCCTGTATACAGCTGCTTCTTCTCATGCTCTCGCAGCATTGTTAGCACAACATGATAAAGATGGTAAGGAGTGTTTGGTGTATTACATAAGTCATACCTTACTCGATTATGAGACCCGATATTCTGTGATAGAAAGACAATGCTTGGCCGTGGTGTTTGCGACTCAGAAATTGAGACATTATCTTTTAAATTCAGAAGTCCATGTCATGGTTAAGTTTGATCCGTTGAAGCATCTTTTCTCTAAAACTGATTTATCAGGACGTCTCGCTAAGTGGGTTATGATGTTAACTGAATTTGACCTTAAATTTGTTTCACAAAGAGCAATTAAAGGACAAGCGTTGACTGATCACTTAGTTGAGGCTCCTTCACCTTTTTCATTCCCTAACCCTGAGTCCTTTCCTGATGACTTCATTCTTTCTATAGAGAAAGATGAAACTTGGGAGTTATATTTTGATGGCTCTAAGTGCTGTATGGGATCGGGGGCAGGTGTTGTTTTGGTTTCTCCTACAAAGAAACCTATTCCTTATCATATCGTCTAAATTTCCTGTGTACCAATAACATTGCTGAGTATGAGGCTCTTATAGCAGGAATAAAAGCAGCCCTAGCTCTTAATATAAAACACATACATATCTATGGAGATTCGCAATTAATTATAAGACAAGTAACAGGAATATATCAAGCAAAACAAGACAAATTATCACAATATAAAGACCTTGCTATATCTTTATTACAAAATTTCGATTCTTATACCATGGAACCTGTCCCTCGAAAAGATAACCGACATGCGGATGCGATGGCATGTGTGGCTTCGTTAGTATCTTTAGAGGACCCTATGGTCGATCTTAACTTCGTTATTCACAATCTTACTTCTCCAGCTATTGAAGATGATTCTAGCTTGGTAACATGTTGTGACTTTGTAGACTCAGATGAATGGTTCTCGCATATTGTAAGATATTTGACCGATGGTACCTTCCCTGATTCTGCTAATAGGAACACTAGGGCTAGAATCCGCAAGTTGTGTGCTAGGTATATCATCCTTTCTAATGTCCTTTATCGAAGGGGTTATGATGGTCTCCTTCTTCGTTGTCTTAACAAGTCGAAAATCCCTGTTGCTCTTGAAGAGGCACATTCGGGTGCCTGTGGGGGGCATTTTGGGGGCAAATCCCTGGTTCATAGGTTGCTTCGTATGGGATACTATTGGCAAACTATGCAGAAGGATTCCTTCTCATTTGTTAAGAAATGTCACCAATGTCAACAACACAATAATCTGATTCATGCTCCTGCCCAAGAACTTCATTCTCAAGTAGCTTCTTGGCCTTTCTCCGCATGGGGTTTGGATCTTATTGGAAAAATCTCTCCTCCTTCATCTCAAGGAAACACCTTCATTATAACTGCAACAGATTACTTTACGAAGTGGGTAGAAGCTATTCCTCTTCGCTCTACTACTGCTGAAGTGATTTGTCAATTTCTTCTAGAAAACATTATTTCTCGATTTGGGATACCTTCCACTATTATCTCAGATAATGGAACATCATTTAAGAACAAGGACGTGAAGAAATTCCTTGAGAAGTATCATATCAAACATCGATTTTCTACACCGTATTACCCTCAGTCAAATGGTCAAGCCGAATCATCCAATAAGATAATTGAGCAAATTCTTCGTAAAACCATAAATAAGCATGGTAAGGATTGGAGTAACCAGCTAATCTATGCTCTTTGGGCCTACCGAACGAGTGTATGAATTGCTATGGGAACTACTCCTTATAATCTTGTTTATGGTGCTGATGCTATTATGCCCTTAGAGTTAGAAATTCCATCACTTAGGGTTTCTCTTAAAGGTATAGTAGATGATGACTCCTATAGAGAACAACAACTTCAACAGCTTGAGATGCTTGATGAACAGCGTATAAACGCTCTTGAGCATATTCAAGCGTATCACAAAACCCTACAGCGAAGCTATAATGATAAGGTCATTCAACGTTCCTTCTCAGTAGGTGATTTAGTCCTTTATGAGAATCAGCGCAATGTGAATGCCTTGCCGGCCGAAAAGGGAAAATTTAGTCCTAATTGGCTTGGACCATATATCGTCATTGAGGATTATGGATCAGGTGCTTACAAAATAGTGGATGTAGATGGTACGCCTCTTAAAGAACCTATCAATGCTATGCACTTGCGTAGATATTATGCTTAAATTCTTCACTTCTTATCTATCTTCTTCAACATTGGATAATATGTTAGTGTTTCTTAATTAAAAGCAAAATAGAATTAAATGTTATGATGTTTGATCTATATTGCTTCATTCCTGACAAGCATTTCTTCTTACTTTATAGTTTGTCTTGAATTCATTAATGTAAATTGTAAAAGGTTTACATTTTTATAATGCTAGCATATTATACAGTGTTTTTATGTGTTAAGTAGAATCGTATCATGTTGTGTTTAAGTTCACAATTAAATCACATTAGTTATATGATTCTTAGACTTAATGCATATTTCTTCCTTATCATCAATGTCGTACTTGATTAAATATTTTAATTAAGTCACACATGTATCAATTTAATCATGAAGCATTGAGAAATCAATCACATGAAAATTAAATTCTGAACATACATGTACATTTACCAAATATATTAGATTTAATCAAAACAAAATATGCATTGTTTTAGGCATTAAAGATAACACATTTGAGACAGAACGAGAAGCATGTATATATACATATATATGTGTGGATCGTGTACAAACATAGGTCACTGTATATCCAAAATGTGATCTCTCTCTTACATCATACAATCATCTCCTATCCCTAGGGCTAGTGGCTGGAGAGTGTCGACTGGATGCTCCCCCCTGATCTGGCCGTGGAGGTGGACCCATGGGTGTGTAGCGCGATACAGATCGTGATTGACTCCGAGAGGAACTCCTACGATCCCTATCCATGAGGATCGCACGATAGGTGGTAGCCTCGGTCTGGGCCGCTACTAGATCTCGCCGCACCTGCTGGAGGTCCTCTGATAAGACTCTCTCTCTCTGCCCCACCTGATGGAGATCCTTTGATAGGACTCTCTCTCTCTGCCGCGCCTGATGGAGATCCTCCGATAGGACTCCCTCTCTCTGCCGCGCCTAACGGAGATCCTCTGATAGGATTCTCTCTCTCTCCCTCCATATATCTACCTATAATCAGAATGGGAAAAACAAATCCTCATGCCGACCCGCGTTCCCCTGAGGCCTGTAGGTAATCTGTGAGGAACTAGGACTCTGTGCTATCATGGAGATGTCTGTCATTGCCTGTTGAATCAAGGAACACCAGTCCTGCACATTAGCTATGGCAGTAGAATAGATCTTTGTTAGTACCATTCTATATCATCAAAGCATTAATCAATCAATATAAACCTACTATACCTAGATCTCCCTCGTGCCAGTAGGGATCATGATATGGTAGCATCTGTGACTGGGAACCGCTAGGCTCCCCTCGCTCGAATACTCTATCCATGATGGGTGTAGGCTGGACGGTACTGGTGACAGGTCTCCGTATTGCCTCCTGTTCCTCCTGTTGGGGAATAAAAGGTGGATCCAGAGCTATGGTATCGTCTCCTGAATGGTGGGGAGCTACATCCGACTCCTCCTCATCATCTCTATCATCCTCCTCGTCGTCCTCCTCATCATCCTCATCCTCATCCGCATCATCACCTGCATCCTCCTCGTCCTCCTCTCTATCTGCATCCTCCTCCTCCTCGTCACTGGGCTGATCGCCTGTAGGTGGATCAGGATCTCCCGTCTCCTCATGACCCTCTCCCTTATCTGGCTCCTCTGACCTGGATCCCTCATCCTCGTCTCGGTCTCCATGTCTCCATGGGCCTGGATAGCCTGTCGGATGATCTGGTGGAAAGATAGGACCTGGATATGATCTCATGAACCATGAAACATATCTACGCTATGCTCCAGGCTCTGCAGAATAGTCAGTGACTACATCCTGATCTGATCCCTCCAAGTCTGTCATCTCGATATCATCCATCGTCGGTCTCACTACTGCTCTAGGTCTGGGAAGGACCCGTGAGTGTCGAGTATAGATGGGCACATCGGCTGGAACACACTGCTCTAGTCCGAACTGCCTTTGTACTCGGTCGAAGTAGAAAGGGACTATGATGTGTGCATATCGTCCTCGCAGTAGGCGGTTCCTCTGTAAACATGCTAACTGTCTCTCCATACCATCCCATCTGTGCATCAGTAGGTAAGGTCTCCACACTATCATCTCGGATGTCAGTCTGTCAATAGTCACTCTCCAATACAACAAATCCCCAAATCTCCACTCACTGGTCAGTGGATAAGCGAACACCCTAGGTCGCTCGCTCGCTATACTCAATGGATAGCCGACGGGCCTGGTGCATGTGAAGTGCTCTAAGATCCACACCTGCAGAAGTGTGCATGTCATCAAACTACAACCCTGTCCGAATACATACTCCTCAAGGTCGTGATAGAGATGTGCAAGCATACTCCAACCCCATGCATAAACTCTCCTATGTCTCTCCATCCCTCTGATACACCATGTGAGGCCCCCATGCATGTGTGTCCCTCACCCATTAGGGCAGACGGCTAGTGCTATGATGGCTATCATGAGGCGTCTCAGAAGTGGTATCTCTCCTGTAGGATGTAAGAACCAGCTGACCATGATACGACCTCTCGTCTCGCTCGGCATGACTCTCCCTATGCAGTACATCTGCTCCCTCTGATGATCCTCTGCTACCCGATCAGTCACATATGTGACTGTCACTCCTCTGATAGGAAGACGCAGTATACGGTACACATCCTTGAGTGTGACCGTCAGCTCTCCTACTGGAAGGTGAAAGGTACAGGTGTCAGGATCCCATCTCTCCATCAGTGCCATCAGCATCGTAGGATGAAATCGAATGGCCGGCATAAGAATCATGTACCACAATCCTACTATTGATAGGGTGTCTCTCTCTGACTGAGTCAGCCGTGGAATTTGGTCTCACAAAGTGCAAAGGATGTGTCCCGTTGTATGCTCTCTCATGTATGGGAGACCCTGCAAAATGAAAACATGACCAAAATCAGTACTCAATCATCGAAATCACAAATGCAAACTATTGAACATTGAATGCTTGCCTTGTAACCCCTCGCCAGGCCCTGATTGGGGACCATGGCGCCCTGTCAGGGACCATGGCACCCTGAGGGGACCATGGTGCCTTGTCAGGGACCATGGCGCCCTACAAGGACCATGGCGCCCTGCAAGGACCATGGTGCCCTGGGGGGACCAGGGCACCCCTCAGGGACCAGGGCGCCCTAGGTGGGCCCCGGTCGGCGTTCAGGGTCCGCATTCGATCACGGAAAAGTCAAACATGCGAGAAATCAAAAGTCAAATGTTCAGTCAACTCACCTCATCCAGTGGCTCGTCGTCGATCACGGCCTGGCGCAGGATCTCGATCCTCGTGGGACGCTCCGGTCATCGTAAAGGCATGATGACTAGGTGGGCTCCGCTGCACTGAATAGTATCCTGAAATCGGCAAAGTGACGAATACAAGTGTCACTTTCAAAGTATATACTCTCGTTTGTCTATTCTTACTTCTCGAAACCCTAATTTTTCCCCTATCATTCATTTTATCATAACTTGGGTTTGGGAGATGCGATTTTCGAGCCGTTTGTTGCGTTGGAATCGTATTTTCCTTCTCCTACTCTCGGGATGTTCCAAAAAGTTCTCTGATGAAGCCTATTTAGTGAACACCCCTCATCAACACTCTATTACACAATTTGTCGCAAGTAAACATGCTACCCTGTTTCACCTCCCTAAATAAGCAAGTCGAAACAGGGGGGGCATATAGCTACTCACAGATTTCATCACTTTCCCTAGTAAGCATTAGGTGATTTTGTGATCTAACGTTTGTTTTGTAGGGTGCGGTTCCTAACTGTGTACTGCAGATACCATTGGGGGCTTCGTCCGACGACTTATGGATATATCCTTTTTCAAATCATGTTTACTTTTCTGTACTTTAGCTTGCATATGCACGTAGTACTCATATGACTGCTAAAGTGGGGGCTAAATGTAGCATCATAAATTGTACACACTCGCTAGGGTGGTACAATTTCACACCTAGTTTAGCACCCGCCTTAGCACATTTTGCATTCTGCATTGCATTTCTCCTTAAGCACTTAATTAATCAAATTAATTAGGTCTAAAGTCTTATTTCATCATTCTCTACATCATAAAGTAGGGCCCTTTCACTAAAGCGCGCCCTTCGCATTTTATTCCTCCAATACATCACTTAATCAAAAACCCTAATTAAGTCCTATTTTGAACTTGGGGGCTTGGTTTCGGGGTCTAAACATCTCGAAATCACCTGTAACTTCGGAATTCTCTCTAAAATCATCATATCCGACGGCCCTGAAAATTTGGTGAAAAGTTGTCGGGACCATGGCGCCCATGCAACATGGTCCCGGACATTTTTCCCGAAATTTTGGGAGCACGATCCAATCATAAAATAAAGCTTAACCCCAAGAAATTGGTGGGATATTCAATCTCTAGGTCGGCCAAAATACGAATTTATGACCTAGGGTTTCATACATAAAAGCTCTCTTTCCTCATTGGAAGGGATCGGATTTTTGTTTCCAGGAACTTCATATGCAGCGAAAGAGCAGATCTTTGAAGACTTCAACAATACTCAACATCATTCTATCAAGCATCTATCAAATTCATTCATTCGTCCAATTAGGGCTTGGAAGACATTGAAGAACAATAGGAGATTACCGACTGAAGATTGGCTTGTACTCCTCCCTTGAGGGTTGGGTATGATTTCATATTGTTTTCATGTCCTTACATAAGCTTTGATATATCATTTATTCATGATTTAGATCACATTGCATCTTGATTTAGAGCATTTGCATTATCATTTACAAGCAATTAGGATTTACTTTCTAGGTTGCTCTAGTTTGCTTTCTTGCATTTTGGACCTTGCACACACACTAGGTCTGCATACACAATACATTTTACAAAACAAATTGGCTATTCGTGGAGGTGGAAATCACCAAAGCGGGGGTTTGACTAAGGCAAAACCCTATATAGCCGCCCTTCCCCCTTTTCAGATATTATTGCAGGTTTCGGGATTCGGACGACGCCGCAGGACACAGATCCGGAAAGAGGAGACTGAGACTGAACTCTGTGTGCAATTGCAGCTCAGAAGACTGGGACAGGAGCGCTAGGCGCCCTGGTCCTGCTAGGACAGGGGCACTGGGCGCTCTGGTCCCTGGGACAAGGGCGCTGGGCGCCCTGGTCCTCCGGACAGACAGCTTTCCGACAGTTTCCATACAGTGTTTCAGGGTGCAAAACAGTGGTTTCCGGTGTAGTTTTCAGGACAGTGGCGCCCGCGCCCCCGTCCCGAACATTTTCAGTCTGATTTCGACTCCAGGTACATATCTGCATTCTTATTTTATCCTTACATTTATAGTTGTTCATTCTTTAATCTCAATTCTGCAAACTTGTTACTAGTTCATACTTACATTTCGAGGTTAGGGTTTGAACTTGTATCATTTTAGCTTTCAATTTCAACAAGGGAATAGAAATCCTAATAGATATCCCGTGGCTCTCTCTTTCACCAAAAGAAGTAGCCAACCATGCGATATCTCTAGGCTCTTTCGTATTCCGCAATGTGTGTCAAAAGTTAGGATTAGGGTACATTGTCCTAGTCTCGCTTTTTCCCCTACACATTAATTTATAGATGCAAGATTTAATCAAGTTATAAAGGAAGGATGTATTATCACGGATGGAGGAAACTTGTTAGGAGATAAATAATTATTATTGAATCAAGTAATTATATTAATGCCTACTTAGTAGAAGTCAATCTAATTACGAATTATAATTGCAACTGCAATAAAAGGGACATTCGATGTGAATTTATTATTGTCCTTATAAATTCATTTTGTTCTGTTTGATTATAGGAGTTATCGTAATTTGTTATGTTAGGAATATCCTAACTTTTTCGTCTAGGAGTTTCATAGAAACCTAAGGCTGCTAGATAAATTTGTTCTATTCATCGCTCATGTTAGAAAACATTTTATTATAATTTAAGGTTCTTCTTGGAGCAACCTGTTAAGTTGTCACATCTAATTAAGCATAGGTTGCATGTAATTAAGTGTTCAAAAAAAAATTTGTTGTGTGTGTTTTTGCCCAAAATTTTAGGCATGAAACTTTGGTATCAAAGCCCTAGGTTCATACATTGGTGAACATGGGCTACATTCATAACTTAGTTGAACTAAACTATGGCTTTGAAGTATAACACCTAGGTGGAAACTTGCGAAATAACAAAGTGAAACGTAAGTGAAAATTCTTCTAAATCAACAGATCAACATATATCGATTTAAGGGGTTCCAAGGGGCACTAAAAGCCCTGAAATTTGAAACTAATTAGTCATAATGCTTATGGCATAATAAGGCCCTAGAGGATACAAAAAAAATTAAAATTATAAATATTCTCAGTATTTATTAAATGAAATTTAGATCATTAGTACTTATAAGATTACCATTCAATTGGAACCCAAATGCAATTATTGCCCTAATCAAATCAAGTATGATCAGTTAATTCTACAATAAAATACCTCTGATGGTAACTAAGAGAATACCACCCATCGAGGTATGTTCTTGACTTGGCAAGTCAAGCAAGCTAGTTAGACATAAGATGAAGGCACAATAAACAAGATATTTGAGATAGCGACAACTCAAGTTAATTTTTTTTTAGCTATGCAAAAATTTTGGTGGTTTGAGGACCACGACCGCCATTTGAGACAACAATGAAGAAGAGTTAATAGGTACTCTTGTGAATATTAGAAAGAAGCATTAACCTATCCTAATGAATAGGTGCCTTAAGCATGTGGTCAGACTAGTTTTCTTAATAAGAGCATTTGTTAGACAATCCTTGTAGCAATGCAGAGAAGCTAGAGTTGTATAACCTTGAAGATAAGGACTAAAATGATGAATGACAATCTCCTTGATAAGTGGACCCTAGCAATATTATAGATGAACTAACTAAGGAGAAAGGATACATGAACTTCTTGGGTTAAAGCACGTAATTGCAATAAACCCTAAGTTCATCCGTAGCTATATAATTGGGGAAACAAGCAAAGTAAAGCTACAACTAGTTCCCTTATGGGGAGACAATCTTGGAGAAATTAATGGCAAGGAAAGTAGGGACGATTTGGGAGTCGTACAAAAATCCCTATTGAAGTGTAAGGAGTGTAAAAGTATTAGGATCTTATACTCTAGGAATGAGTAACTAATATTCATTCAGAACCTAAGGAGAAAAGTGCAACCCAATCATGGCTAGTCACTAGTTACAAGATAATATGTAACACAATCTAACTACTTGACACAACCGAAGTAGGTTTGTAAATTTATGGCACTCAAGTGTGAAGGTATGCGAAAACATTAAGTATGGATGAAACAACATGCAGATGGAAATGGCTTATGGAATGATAGTATAGCAGTATTATAAAGGTTTTAATGACAATTAGTTGGCAGTATAAGATATTTTATGAGAACATGGATAAGGAGCCGAATTATGTGGTTAGCCAAGGGAGAACTTGGAAATTATGGGAGTCTTAAGACATTGGTAATTATTGGACACCCTTATGTTGTACCGTAATTGGGTAACAAGATATTATGATGATAAGGTGGTTTACGTGGTTTGAAGGAAATTGTAAGTTGTGATCTACCAAAAATTTTCTAGTAAGTAAATATAACTAAGTAATATGGAAAGGGATAACTTCTTTTTACCAAATTTTAATCAATAGGGTGAGTGCTGGTCACTTCCCAAGAGCACACCCCCTTGATATCATAAGTTGCATTAGGGAAGTAGGAGGGAATAAGTCAACTCTTCGTGTTGTTTGAAATATGTCATGAAATGTGTGGGAAGGAATTAGTTGTCAAATGTTATTGATTTTACTTGACAATTAGTTCACCTCAAATGGTTCTTAACCATAAGTGTTAGTAATTTGGCAACATGCTCCTTATTGACGAGAATGAAAGGATGATTAGAGGTGAAAATTCAAGGAGCTAGCAAAGGTTCTCAGAAAACAAATGATGTACCTAGTAGAATTATATGATTACATTTTTATTTTTCAAATCCTAAGTGTTTCTAAGTATACAAGTGACAATTTTGTGCTGAACTATCCACCGCATGTGAGTAAGACATGAAAGTGTCTATGCATAAGTTACCACATAATATTGAACCAAGGTTTAGCATATCAAGAAAATTAATGGAAGTCCTAGAAGAATGGATGGAGAATGGTAGAGTTAGTGCAATCACCTGTTAGATATAATTATGGATGTTAATAACCCTAAATAGATAACGGATTATGTCAGAAAGTGTGGCTTGCGATAGCAATCACGTGAAGGTTAAAATGGAACATGATCTATAAAATGATTGTAATCTCATGTGTATTAGATATTTTGTAAATAATAAAGGAATATAGATAATCTAAGAATCTCAAGAGTCTAATAATCACTTCCTAACACTCTTAGGATGTGTGATCTTGGATGATGTGTTGCGGTTACTCCCTATAGCATGGCTAGTATGGTCATCTTGTTTCAAGTTTTGATTCGACAATATTTTTGACTTTCTTTGAATAGTATTTTGTGATCTAGGGGCTAGTACTTTCTTTTTATTTATTTATATTTTTTTTATGAAAGGACCACTAAATTTATGTTTCTTTTTAGTGGAGCTATGGCACTTGCTGTGTTGCTAATTTTAATATCTTTCAATTGCCGACACTTTTCTTCTTTGATTGGATTTGGTGAAAGTAACTTTTATTTTGATCTTTTAAAGTGTCAAGTGGTCATTTTGACGTTATTATAGCTAGCCCTAGTGATGTGATTTGTGTAATTTCTATCATGTTCGTTGAACCACTGATAGTGTGTCAAGGGAGAATACCGCAAGGAGTGAAATTAGGCACACAGAATAAACAAAGAATGTTATTTTGAATATAGGGTAAAGAAAGGAATATTCTCCTAAATAAAATTATTTGCGAGTAATCTAAGAAAGGAAATTTATAACAAAAAAATAAAATAAATATATATGTGTGTGTGTGATCTAGACCTAATGAATTGCAAAAGTGATGATAATTGTAGATTGGTAAATTTGGCATGTGTATGGAGATGATTGTGTGGATGAGATCAAAAAGAAATAATAATTATTAATTTTCATCACTCCCTTAGAATGGGATGGTTATGTACCTTAATGTTTGGGTTTTGCGAATAATGTACCTATGAAACTAAAACCCTGGTGCCTAGAAATACCAAGCATTATGGGCCCTAGGAGTAGAAAATTTCCCTACTTATGGGTAGATTCAAAGAACTTAAACTTGATTATTCCTTGTTGCCTAAGGATTTTGGAAGAAATCATGCACCTAGGGTGGTTTACCAAATATGTAATTAACCCCCTTATGAGGCACCTTGATGTAAAATAAGTAGATTCATTATGGATAAACTGTGATGTCAATTCTCTTTAGTGGCAAGCATGGATGACAATTGCAGTGGGATAAGCATGTTTTACATGAACCCTTAATAAGTATGACTCCTAGAAATTAATAAGTAAACTATCATGTGTAACCTTGATTATGGGAGTCGATGTGTGTTATTGATATAATTTGGATGGTGCATTAATGTAAGTTGTTGAAAGATAGAATTTTGTAAACACCTACCTGAGATTGAAGGGAAATGTAAGAATTTAATCTTATGAAGATAGTAAACTAATTACAATAATAAGTTGGTTTTGGTAATGCATCTTTCTAGTAGGCAAGATAAGATTTAGAGTAACCTATTGGAATTGTGGGAAATGTTATGTCCCTATTTCGTATTCTGCTCATGCGACTTCCAGGAGTAAGTTGATCTCTAGGGGAGGAGGATGTAGAGCCCCTCCCCGATCAAGCTCTGGTTAACTCAGTTGACCATGGTTGACCTTACTAATAAATGCTATAATTCAATAGGATGGGCTATGTTAGATGGATAGATTGGTGAGAAAAGTAAATGAACCAGGTTACGGAATCATTTCACCTTGAGGTGTACATTTTGATGTGTTATGGGTGCTTTATTTTTATGCTTTATGGATTTAGAACTTATATGATTCCATGATTTGGATAACATTGATATATATATGGATGCCTCACTTCTACGCATTATAGATATAGAACTATATATGAGTCTAGAATAGGATAAATTTGAGATGATGTATGTCATTATTGGATTTGCAGGACTATACTATGATGATAGAAATAGGATGCATGTCTTGTGTATGGATCAATATCACGAGGATTATGATAATTGCTTGTGTGGTTTTATTTGGATATAAGATATATTGATTTGTTTAAATGTCAATTGTATGCAGAGTGTTTGATGTGTATTCTTATTCATGCATTTAATATTATATGAGGTTATTTGGAATTACTAATGTGTAATTGAGATGCGCAGGAAAATTATCCATGTGACCATGGAAACATTATGGAGAACCAAACCTAGACCTATGTATGTTCATAAAGCCAGGGGTTGTCTATTTGGAGAGACAACACCCCGTATGTATCATATTTTATTTGTAATAGTAAATGATGCATGTGTGTTAAATTTTATTTATTGATTTGTTTAAATCCAACAAGAGACAATTTCCATGTGTAATTTTGTAATGTATTTTATTGTGTCACTTGACACATATGTTGATTTATGTCTTGAATTTTGACTTGTCTCTTGAAGGGAGTTGTCTCAACCATAGCTTTTTCAAAGATTTGAATGTGGTTCCAAATTTTCCTTGGGTAGAGACTCTTTGGAGTGGTCAACATAGGTTTGACCCGAAATTTAACTTCAGATGGGTTTATAAGGGGTCAAATGGACTCCTAGGAGTAGTTTAAAGGTGTTTCCTAAAGTCCATAAGGTATACCTATGGGTTAGGAGTATTTTTAGGCATGTGTCTACTCCCATGTGACTGTTTAGTCACCCCCAAAAGTGGGTTTTCTAAGATGTGCGAAAATTCAAAATTAGAAGGTGCCATCTACGTTAGATAACCTTCCCTTTTGATGAGAGATCCTTTTTGATCTTTTTCTTACTTTTTCCTTTTTCAGTTTTAGAAACCTGTGAGGACTCTCACTGAGGTCTTCTTAGGCAAGGATGAGAGATTTTGTGGGTAATCACCCACTCTCCATTTTTGAAGACTATGCATTTTGAAAAGTTAGTTTTGTTGGATTCAAAATTTGGCTAAGTGTAGAAGGGAGGATTGTGGATTTGGGCTGCTCATCCTCAAACTAGTTCTAGTATACCTTTGGGCAGATTGAATGTTGGTTCATCTCCTTGCTTTTTACGTTGCATGCCTATGTTGGAAATTTTGGTTGTATGTGAAAGTGATTCTCTTGTATTTCCTTTGGTGAAAATTATTATTATGCGATTTGTCTTTTATTTTCTTTTATGCATTTCCTGTGATTTGGGAGTAACCAAGGCCTTCTACTCTTGGGAGAGTAGGATGGTCTTGCGGGTTGTAGAAGTTTGACAACCCTCAAGTGAGAGACTCTCTTTATGAGAGCGAACTCAATGGGTGTGTATGTGACCCTTGCTGCATGGCCTGGTTTGTGCATTTGGTGGTCATAAGGGGAGAAAGTATGGCATGAATGCCTTGGGGGGCATAAGGAATGTGGGGTTCATGAACTTGTGATATATCTTTGTTTTCCATGAGGTGGCTTTGTGATCTACTATTCTTGCAGTTTCCTCAGGGTATTTGGTCCACTACCACCCATGTAAAATCATCACATTTTGTGATGGAGTGTAGCCTTGGTTGGGAAAGTGTTTGCTATATGTTCTTCCCTTGCTTGTTGTGTTTCCATGTGTGCAACCTGTCTAGTGCTTGGTTCTCCAAGCTTGGGGGTGGCTTCTAGTAAGCCTAGGCTGGGAGGTGAGCACTCCATGGTCAAGCCTTATGATTTATTTGTAGGTTGCTTGGAATGGAAGGAAAAAGTCAAGCTAGGAGTTGTTGTTTTTATTTGGGTTGCAAAATAATATTAAGAAAAGGGGATGCTATATTTTCAGTTGCAGAAATGTAAATAAAAGTTGCATGTTGTATTTACCTTAAGAAAAAAATGTATCTATTTTATTTAAAGTCCTCATTTAATAGAAATGAAAGACTAGTTGGGTATATCACCCATTTTTATTGTTGACTATATTGTATTTTAAACACACTGTAAAGAAATGCATTATTTTTATTGAGTATTCTTTTGTTGCAACAATGAAATGTTTATCTTGGATTAAGTTCCCTATAGTTACTAAAATAATATTTGTAGTATGCATGTTAGTTTTGAAAATAAAGGTTCATTTTTTTTATTTTTTTTATTTTATTTTATTTTTTTGATCGATAACATTATGTATTATATAGCTAATAATAGAAAAGTATTACATCCAAGGAGCAGATAGACAATCTGCAACACAAAGGGGTCACACCCCTACTACAAAAAAGAACCCAAGCAGCATCCCACCATGACCTACACCCACAAAAGGGTCGTTAACAAATACAAAAAACCACACATTAAACCCTTACCAACCCAAACCTAGATACGAAACCGCCCCAATGCCTCCTCTCTTGAGAAATTGGGAATACCCCTATTGGGTCTAGCCTCCTGTGTCACACTCCCTCCACCTAACACCGTTCCTGGCCTACTTCCACATAGCGACCCATGCTCCACCACCTTCACCGATTTCTTTGGAAGTTGATGCCGAACCAAAGGCCTCCCATCCTCATCCAGAGGGGCCTCGAACCGAATGGGAGTCACCTTCTCGCGGATCTTAACACATTTAGTCAGCCCCAATTGGTGAACAAAGTTCACGATCTCACCCCAACCATTCCTTGCATCCTACTCCTACAAAGCAACCGACCGAGAAGCGGACCAGATGACAAAAGGTTGTAGCTCCCCAACGGCCACTCCAATCCTCCTACTCAGGCCTTCCACCATCTTCTAACCCTCACCAATGATAGCTTGGGCCACCACTTCCTGCAAACCTCCTACCCATTTGGGTCTTAACACCATGGAAGAAATTTGTTGCACTTCCTCAATCGACGTCCCCACCTGCAAGGCCAAAGCAGTAAAAAGTGATGAAATGTCAAGATTGTTCTAGGCCGCCAATCTTGAGTCAGAAATTCCTCTCCCAACAGTAGCCTAACTGCCCTCCAGAAAATGTCTCCATCCACTCTGAAGATGTTCGTTAACCTAATCCCCGAGACCAACCCACGAAACGCAGGCAATTGTCCATCCGATTCCAATGAAAAATTGGCTTCCATCCTTGCACTCTGCTACAAAAGATGAAACCCTATACACTGCGCCTACCACCAAGAAGTCATCACAAAATGCCAAGAATCAAAGCACAAAGGCCTTTAAAGCTGCTTCCATCACATTTCATGAGTACTTCACACGCTTCGCTGAACTCAAAACATCATCACCAGTCACTCACACCACTCGCCTCCATCATCAACCAACACCTCAAGGCCACTTGCAGTAAAATTGTAGAACACACACCATGAGGAACTTAAATTCCCACAGAACCATGGCAACAAATGGTCATTTCAAATCGAGCTTGGGTTCACTTTTCTACAATAAGCCATCTACTCAAAATCATAGTCAAGAGGACTACAATTTCTAAAGTCCTCAAACAAACTAAACATATTTTCCAAGGAGCCATTCGCTCACACATTAGAAAGTTTGTTAGCTTCCAAGTTTTCTTCCCAAAGGACGTGAGTCACCTTAAAGTCTTCAAATTCATTTAGCAGAAGTTGCATTCTATGCACCTACTTGTCTAAACACCACGCTTCCATTCACCACAACCTGAGAGCAACCTTCCAAATGAAGTTTTTTGACCCCCAATTTCCCTGCCATTAGGATTGCTTCCAACGCTGCATGAGATTCAGCAACGTTGCTCGTTCCATCCACCAATCTCTTGGCCCCAATGGCCAGAATGTTTCCCCGATCATTGCGAGCAATCACCCCAACACCCGAGGCCCCTGGGTTGCCCCTTGATGCACCATCAAAATTAATCTTAATCCACCCCTTCTCAGGAAGAGTCCACTCTGGGGTTGATATGCTCATACTCTGAAGATTAGCCCTCAGCAGCCCATTAACAGGCCAAAATAAAGGTTCATTTTATCTTCTTATGCATATTGAAAAAAAAAATGGGAAAAGAGTAAAGTAGAAAGCTTGCATGTTAGTAAAAGAAAATTTTGCATTTAGTTCTAATTATTTATTTCCAAATGCATATCATGGTTTAATAGATTTAACATGCATATCTCTAAGGTCAATTTAAATGATTTCTAGGTTAATGTAGTTACTGTTAAAATTTATTAAATTATGTTATTTTTTTTTTTGATTTATTGCAGAAAGTAAATCTAAAATTAACAGGTCTATCTCTAAGATTTATTTCAATGTTTTCTAATCTAATATAGTTGCTGCTTAATTTTATTTAATTCTGTCATTTTACTTAAATGCAGAAAATAAATCTAAAATTGATTAGTCTATCTCTAATTTTAGCTACATGGTATTTTTTTTTAAAAAGGGAAGAAATACATTTGTTTTAAAATCTGAAAGTTTTATTTAATCTATTTAAAAGTTCAAAAAGAAAATAATATAGCTTTGCATAGTAAAGTCAGCCCTAGATATCTTATGCATCCAATATATATATATATATATATATATATATATATATATATATATATATATATATATATATATATATATATATATATATATATATATTGGATGCATAAGATATCTAGGGCTGACTTTACTATGCAAAGCTATATATATATATATATATATATATATATAAACAAAAAATAAAAATAAAAAAAAATAGCAAATCGAGGGTTTCGGGGCCGAATCCCACTGTGTTTAAACACAGTGGGCGACACGGCTCGAGCTGCCACTGTGGGCAACCACAATGTCGGCTCGGGGGCCTCCCTACCCATAGTGGAAGGGCACCTAGCCCACCACTGTGTTTACCCACAGTGGGCGGTGCCCGGACACCACTGTGGGTAACCACAATGGTGTTCTGAGGTGCCCACCGCCCGGCCCTAGTAGTTCTCCTCCAAACCCTCCACCGCTCCTTCCACCATGGCCGCTGCTTCTAGCTGCCACCGCTCTCCCTTAGCCCTGCATGAAAATATAAAACCCTAACCTGGTTCGGGTTAGGGTATATTTGAATTATAAAAATAAAAATAAAGATAGAGATTGAAGGAAGAGAAATATATTAATATTGTTAATATAATTTCCTTATTTATAACTTACAATTTTAGCGTTTGTGGATATTCTATTAATTAGGGACAAAAAGAATTATATATAAATGTGTGTGTGTGTGTGTGTGTGTGTGTGTGTGTGTGTGTGTGTGTGTGTGTGTGTGTGTGTGTGTGTGTGTGTGTGTTGTGTACATATGATTATATATATGCATGTATAGGTCTGTTTTATTTTAATATGTATTTATATATTATATAGGTTTTATATAAACATATGGGCATTTAAATATTTGATTTGATGTTTTAAATTTTAAATATCTTTCAGAGTGTAATCTTTTAGGAAATTATATTGACTTTATAAATTATTTGACTTTAGGGGATTATTTAGTCCACCTAAATTTAGGCTATTCCAGACTAAATTTTATAGGGAAATTCACATTATGGATTTATTTAGCCCTTTAGTCAAATTTTAGCATTATTATAATTATTGCTAAAATAAATCATGGGATTTAAAAATCCAATTGCTAGAGTTAATTTAATTAATTCCTATAATAATTAAAAAGATTAATAGAGATCAATAAATATCTCTTGTAAATTAATTTAGGGGTTTTTGCTTAAATGAATTTATTTATTTATTAAATGGTGAGATAATTATAATTTCCCTGGAAGAGGATATCGTGGTGGAATTATATATATTCGAAAATAAGTCCAAGACCTTGGTCTTGCGAACTCATTTAGCCTAGATGGAATCTTATACTAAATAAAGCAATTAACATTTTAACGTTTGACACTTCAAATTTCAATTGCTCGATTAATTAATATTATTACGTTAAAATAACATTAATAATTAATTTATAGATGCAAGATTTAATCAACTTATAAAGCAAGGATGTATTATCACAGATGGAGGACACTTGTTAGGAGATAAATAATTATTATTGAATCAAGTAATTATATTAATGCCTACTTAGTAGAAGTCGATCTAATTATGAATTATAATTGCAACTGCAATAAAAGGGACATTCGATGTGAATTTATTATTGTCCTTATAAATTCATTTTGTTCCATTTGATTATAGGAGTTATCATAATTTGTTATGTTAGGAATATCCTAACTTTGTTGTCTAGGAGTTTCATAGAAACCTAAGGTTTCTAGATAATTTTGTTCTATTCATCGCTCACGTTAGAAAAATGTTTTATTATAATTTAAGGTTCCGCTTGGAGCAACCTGTTAAGTTGTCACATCTAATTAAGCATAGATTGCATGTAATTAAGTGTTCAAAAAAAAATTTGTTGTGTGTGTTTTTGCCCAAAAGTTTGGGCATGACAGTTAGGAGGTGGTTAGAAGTTAGGAGGCATGTGGGTAATTTGAATTTAAAAATTCAAATAATAAGAAAAGGCTAATTAGCTTTCAACAACTCATAAATTGATTTGTTTTAATTCATTAGGGGATTAGAAGGAATGAATCAAAGAGGACTATTGAAATGAACCTATTAAATAAATCCTTTGATTTATTAATAAGTAGATGAATGGGAGAATTTAATCAAATTGCTAATGAATTCAATTAAATTGGGAAGGGGGATTAATTAAATAATTGCTTATTTAATTAATTATCTTCAAACCATTTGTAGGTGTATACATTTTGCCCCTCTTTGAAGTGAGGTGTGATGACTCATTGATTCAAAGAATAATCTTATTTTTTATGATGGTGATGCAATATTGGTTCGATAGGATGCCCCAGACATTGATTGATAAATTGTGGTATGATGATGCCCTCGGGAGATCAATTGAGATAATTATATTTGGAGTGTTTGGATCGTTGTGAAATTGATTTCCCAATTAGAAATGATTTGACTTTCATAACATTGATTGATGAAAGTGTGAGTTCTTTGATCACTATGATGTGGTAAAAGGATGTGATGATTGATAAAGCTTGATTGAATTGATACAATTGATTAGATTGATAAGATCGAGATTTAGTCTGGTTTCAGGAATGACACCTCCTGTATAAGACAAAGATGATCAAAGCGTCTCATTTAAGGAATGATATATCCTGTATAAGACTTGATCAGAAAGTTTGGTTCCAAGAAAGATACATCCTATGTAAGATGTGATAGAATAGATCAGATGAGATCAATTGATAGAATTGATAAGATTGATTGGATAAAGAACTGACAGTTTGTTGATATCATGTTGCAGGAAGATTCATATATGTTGATGTGGGTTCATTTGAGGGGGTAGCATAAGATTTGTGTTGGGTTGGCAATATCTGGAGAGAAATGAGTCATCATTCTGATTGTGTATACACCTATGATGATACATTGATGATTCCTACGATAGATTTGGCCTTGGATAAGATGAGATTTTGTGATCCTATGCAAGAATGAAATGCAAGCTAAATGTGAAAGAAATGCAATGCTTCAATCAGACCAGTCACTGGTTATTGCATTGTGTCATATGTTACTACTTATCAAGCTGCCATTAGTTTTATGTTAAAAGTTATTCTATATACTCTAGTTAGTTATCTCTACTGAAATATTCAGTCGGTATGCAAAGTCTAGTCGGTTATAGAAGAAAGTAGTCTCAGAGCGTAGTATACACCGAGCTATCTACCGAGTATCATTCCATGTCTACCGAGTAGTAAAGATGACACACCGAGTTGATATGCATTGAGTGAAATGTGTTGCCAAATTTATTGAACCTAGACATACATATAAAAATGTGTTACAAGATCGAGGCACATAAAACTATTATCACATTGGAAATTGTACTTAAAGATAGTGTATGATTTTGAGGTCATCTAACAAATGAAATATTTTGCATGGTTATTCATTCTATAAAACATGTTTGTAAGATTGAAGCAATGAATGGATCATCGACATAAGAGATCTATTTATACAACATGGATTAAGATCAGAAATATACATGTAGCATGACAGAAAGGAAGATATAGAAATATATGAAGCAAGACATGTGAAAGCACTAAGTGTTATGACTATTATAGAGACACAAAGGTCACCGAGAAGGATTTCAGAGAACAGTCAAAGAACAGAGTAAACAAAAGGGTTTACCAAGTTACTAAATGGGTTACCGAGGTATGCTATAAGCAAGGTAATCTTATTCTGAGCATATAGAATCTGCTATAACATTCCAGATGTAAAGTTGCAGATATTTGTAATGATTTTATTGTAATATTTTGAAGTTGTAAGAGAAACCTTTAACAGAGTAAAAGACTCTAATCAAGTCTATAAATTGTAAAGCCTCTAACCAGGTGCATCATTTAGTTTAAATGTTGTAAAATCCTTTAGAAAGGTAGATCGAATAGATCTTGATACTCCTAACAGGGTAAGCTATCAGAAATAGCTAAACATGTATCTCTAACCAAGCAACCTTTATTATTACAGTAGTGAAGTTGTGGGTGCCATCCCCACCACAGTTTTTCTCTCTAACCAAGAGTTTCTGCGTAACCAAAATATATGTGTTATGGAGTGAATCATGTATGATTGTTACTTATTTGTTTTAGCTTTATATTATGTTATTGCACTATTCGGTTTATATATAACAGTAAAGTTATTATTGAAGAAAAGTTTTGAAGTACTGATTCACCCCTCCCCTCTTAGTACATTAGCTTTCCATATTGGGCCTAACAATTGGTATCAGAGATTCAATCTTGGAAAAGGGTTTAACTGCCTAAAGAGAAATATCTTATCAATGGAAGCCTATAAACAATCTCAGAGGATTGTGTATTTGTAAGAAGAGTTGGATCATGCTAATCAAGTGATTGCAGAGATGCAAAGGCAAATGCAAAAATCTCTGAAAGTGAGAAGAATATTATCTGATGATTTGCAGGACTCTCAAGAGTTAATGGAACAAATGATTGGAGTATTGAAAGAAAAGAACAAAGCACTGGCTGATCAACTAAAAGCGATGAAAAGAGAACCTGAACATTTCAGCACACAGATGACTGAAAATCTTGATGCATTGACGATAGTCGAGAATAAAGTAAGAGATCTAGAAAGAGAGAAACAACAACTTGAAGTCTTCGTATCTGATAAGGATGATGAAATCACAAGGATGACTGGAATTCAATGAAACCTGTCAGATCAACTAGGTTATGCACATCATGAAGCAAATCTGAAGGATGATGAGAATCAAGCATTGAAACTTGAAGTATCAAGGTTGATCGATGAACTTGAAACAGAGAAGAAATCCAAAGAAACACTGAAGAAGAGTTATGAAGCATCAAAGATGTTGGATGAGCAACTGAATACAAGATGACCCAACAAAGATGCAGGACTCGGTTACAAAGGAAAAGACTCTACCGAGAAGGTAATTCATACTACCGAGAGAGGAGAATCATCAAAGCAAGCTGGAATCAAGAAAAACATCAAAAGAAAGAAGCCTATTTGCAACTACTATGGAAATCAAGGTCACACTGCCAACATGTGCCAAATTAGAAAAGGTAAGCAACCGAATGTCACTAAGTCCAATGGTTATTGTTACAATTGCAATAAATATGATCACACATCTAATCAATGTAGGACAAAGTTTGTTAACAATTATCAAAAGGCAAAATTCAAAGGGTTTTGTAAAAACTACAATAGATATGGACATAGTACTGAGAAGTGTTGGTTTAAGCAAAAGAACTATATGTGGTCTACACATCGAGCAAATGCTAGAGGTTACCGAACTCACAAAGATCCTTACCGACAATATTCTACAGTACCATGGGATTACAATACAAGGATATGGTGTGAATTTTGTGGAAGATATGGACATATAAGTGCCAACTACTTTATAAGGTTTGGAATGAACAATTGAAGATCATGGAGAAATATTGGTATGGCATGTTTTCATTGTCACAAAGTTGGACACTTGGCTAGAGATTGCAGAGATCAACCTAGAAAAGACATTGAAGAAATAAAAGACAAATTAAAGATGATTTGGAAAAAGAAGGAAATTGTGTCAAATGAAGAAAGCACCTTACCTACCGAGTTAGGTGCAGCTATTCCAAATTAATCGGTAAAGGTATGAAGGGACTGCATTCTCTCAAGGTTAAATCTTAACAGATCCTACTTTATTATGTACTTAATTCAAAATCTGCATAGTTAAGATGTAGTAGTAAGTTTGAAATTCTATCAAAGTCTTTTGGAGCACTTTATAGGAAACCTGTCAAGTCGGTGAATACAGGAAACTTGTCAAGTCAGTAAATGAAGGAAATTTGCTTACTCAGTTAAAGTGGAAAAAGGAAAGAAGGTTTAGTGAAACTGAGTGCATTTAATGTTTTTGACCTAACCCACCCGATAAGGCATACTATGTACTTAAAGCATTTTCGCGGTCATTTTTACTTACCAAGTTTTTGAGAGAGAAGAGCAAAGAGAATCTAAAGCGATAAAACCTTCTACAAAGCAAATTCAAGGTATTTACATCAATCTCAATGCATTGTTAAGCTGGTTTACTGATCTTATCAAGTTGCTATTATCTACTAAGTGTGAAGTGTCTGTCGTTTGAAAATCCTAAAACCCTAAGGATATTTGGTTAGTTTTTATCTGAAATCTACAAATGGCACCTAAGATCCAAGATCCCATCATTGTTAAGAATCTTGAGAAGCCCTCACTAAAATACTCTTTAACTCCCACAGTTGCATCTGAACCGGATGACAAAACCGCATTTTCACTCATCCCGGATAGAGTGTTATTAGTCAAGGATGTGAGATTCTTCACCAAATGTCGTGTTGAAGAACTCGGTCATGTTGAAATCAAAGACACCTATGATGAATTATGCACAGATGGTAAATTGAATAGTAAGTATGAGCACATTAAGATCAAGGGATTAACTAAAGCCCTAACCTATCCCCGTGTGTTCAAACCCCAGTGGGTCAAGTTTGTTCTAAGTAGAGTTCACGATGATTTCATGTGGTTAGAAGAGAAACCGTTTAATATTACCAAGGAAATCATTCATTTGATTACCGGTTACCCTATTAATGATCATGCTCAAGCCCAAAAGATGATATCACAGAAGGAATTGATCAGTTTAACCAAAGTGGAATCAGATTGCAGAGGACTGAAATTAAACAATGTCACTGATGTAGAACTAAAATTTGCCATCAGAGTAATAGGTTACTATTTCTTCCAATCAGCAAGGGAAAATAGTGTACCCTGTGTAGCAGTAGACCTAGCATATAAAATTGTGAAAAAGGGAATGAAAATTGATCTTTGTGAGGTGTTGCTGAAAAACCTGTTTGAGAATCTGAACACCATCAGGAAGCCGAAGAAGAACAACTCGGCTAATACACTAAAGTTTGGATCACTACTTGTATGCATGTTTTTCTATTTTGAAAAATTCTTTCCATCAATCGGTAAAGTTATTTGGGAACTACACCGACCAATCACCCATCAGATCAATGACTTCATTAAGAAGCTAGGAGATAATTTTAATGATATTATGGATGATTACTTCAGCAAATTTTAAGAGAAAATGCATAACAGGTACCGGATTCCACCCCAGCTAGTGGAGAAATACAAAGCTGACATATGTTTTGAAGTAGACACTGATTACTGTTATGTGAATGTTGTGGAATTGAGAACTCAATCTTTGTCACCTATGGGTTATGAGATTGATTTTGACATTACACAACAGCAAATTGATGCATTTCTCACATTGCCAAGACATGCTACCGAGCTGAGGTATGGAACCTATGAAGAAGTAAAGGAAAAAGTAAAGATGAGCATTGTAGTACCCAAAGCTACAAGAAAGGCAACAAAGATGATCAAGGCATTATCAAAGAAATTCAGAGAAGACTCTTCCTCCACACCTGTCAAAGGCACTTTACCCATTACCGAAGAGGAATCTGAAGCCCAAGAGGTAGCTATAACACTGAGCACTGAATTGCCTAAGGGAAAAGTGTTGAAAAGAAAGAAACAGGATTCATCAAAGGCCACACCGACTCCTCCAGTAAAGCGACCTAACACTAGAGCATCTGCAGCTTCACCGAGTAAGAAAAAAAAGAGTGTTATTGTTCCCAAGGTAACAAAGACCTACAAGAAATCTACTCGGAGACTCATTTTGGCAAAAGAGTCTAGTGACACCGAATCTGAAGATGCAAGCAAATTTTAGATTGTCAAGAGCAAGAAGGTAAATGTACATAGTGTTGAAAATTTCTGTGCTAATCTGAAAGAATATGGTGGATTTGGAGGATTTAGATATGTTAAGTATGAAACCAGAAATAATGATGAAAATAGATAAATTGAAGAAGCTATCATCTGCACACTTCTAAAATTCCAGTTGGCTCCATTGGAACTATCTAAGTCACTTCCAAATGAATTATATTTACATATTCACAATAGGTGGAAGTATGCAATGGACTCGAAGAAATAGACCAGAGAAAGAAGTCTGGTACATCTCTTTCTAGACATGTTGGTAGCTGAAATAAAAGAACATCTAACTACCTACAACACAAAGTTTCTTGTCAAACAAAGAGCCTTAAAACTGATGAATGGGCTGTATATTGAAGTGGAAAATGAGACAAAAGCAAAGTGATAGGAAATATTTAAAATCAAGGATGCTGGTGAGCAAGCTACAGTTGAAATTATTGATGTCACCGAGCAAGACCCTACTGACACCAATCAAATAGATGAAGATATTATGGATACAGAGGCACTGGAATAGGAAATGATAGAAGGCAATGCATATGCAAAAATTGTATCCAGTGAATTAGCCTTGGAACAAGTTCAGCCTTATCCACCAGTTAATCAACCTGTCTCAACAAAAACCCCTCAGGATACGGATCAAGGCACCAAAGGTCACAAGTCTACAGCAAGAGAAGGTACTACTCAAGAACAGACGTCTTAGGAACCTTCTAGCATTGAAAATGTTGTAATTGAGACACCAAGTACTGAGACACCAAAGGACTCTATAGAGGCTAAAGAAACCAACCAAAGTGTTGTCTCTATTGAGCAACCCACCAAGGGTCATCAAACCTCACAAGCCATTGTCTTAGTTCCATCGGTGAGAGGTAAAGAAAAGAAGATGAAAAAGCATAGTTTTAAAGTTGATTTGTCAAAACCAATAGTGTTGCCCAATGTAGACATATCAAAATTAAAGGGGCAAGCACTCATTGATTTCGGTGAACTATGCAAAGCAAAGGCCGAACAAGAGAAGCAAATGGCGATTCAAAAGAAAAATAAAGTACTTCAGAAGGTGAAAGCACTCTTAATAGATATGCTACCTGAAGCTACAGTGTCAACAAATGCAGCCATCCACATTCAACTGGATGAACTCCTAACAAAGATAGAGACATCTTGAGTAGATGCATCAGAATATTTGAGCAAGCTAAAAGACAAGGATCTCACTACAAAAATGATAGAAGAGGTACAGAAAGCTATAGCTATTGGCAAAGTTAATCTTGTCAAATTTATTACTGAGTTGACTCCTCAACTCAAGCACATTCTTTATTTATTTCAGAAACTTTGTACATTTTCTTTATTCATTAAAGACATCAAAAATAAAATAGAAGCAATTGAGAAAGAGATCACCGATCTCTCAAATAAGTTGACCACAAAGCCAAATTCAGTTCAGAATTTCTATACAAAGTTACAACAGCTCCTGGCTCAACAATTGGACCTAAGAAATGAAGAACACAAGATCAAGATGAACATAATGACATTTCAGACATTATTCCTTCCTCATCTTTCATCTGTCCAAGAACAGATCAACCGAGCCACCTCCTTATCTACTACACAAGAGGGAAGCACTCTAGATGGCTTAATATCATTATTGGATGCTATTAAAGCACATAATTCTTTAATGGGCAATGTAAAGGATTCCCTCTCTATCGCTCTCACCGAAGCACGGACCAAGTACAAATCCATTTTTGACCAGTTGCCACCACTGAATGGTAATTAAGTCTTGATGTTTGTCAAAAAAGGGGGAGTGATACAATATTAGGGGAGTGGTATAGTATTCAAAGCATCAAAGTATAGCATCAAACAAAAGGAGTGTAGTATATAGGGGGAGTATACCGAGCAGAGTAAGCAGAGTACCCAAGAGCAGTGAATAGAACAATAAGCAAAACACAAGTGCAGCACATAGAACATTGATCACCGAGCATGCAAAATCAGAGTTTTGTACAGTATATTGATAAGGGGAGTATATCTGGATATATTATTTCATTGACTAATGTATATAATGTCAGTATAGTCAAATTTTGCAAGTATATAGATTATTGAGTTATAACTTTGAAAGTAGTTTTTGTCAAACATCTCAACTAATGTCAAAAGGGGAGATTTTTACTACTTATCAAGTTGCCATTAGTTTTATGTTCAAAGTTATTCTATATACTCTAGTCGGTTATCTCTACTGAAATATTCAGTCAGTATGCACAGTCTAGTCAGTTATAGAAGAAAGTAGTCTCAGAGTGTAGTATGCACCGAGCTGTCTACCGAGCAGCAAAGATGACACACCGAGTTGATATACACCAAGTGAAACGTGTTACCAGATTCATTGAACATGGACATACATATGAAAACATGTTACAAGATCGAGGCACATAGAACCATTATCACATTGGAAATTGTACTTAAAGATAGTGTATGATTTTGAGGTCATCTAACCTATGAAATATTTTGCATGGTTATTCATTCGATAAAACATGTTTGTAAGATCGAAGCAATGAATGGATCACCGACATAAGAGATCTATTAATACAACATGGATTAAGATCAGAAATATATATGTAGCATGACAGAAAGGAAGATATAGAAATATATGAAGCAAGACATGTGAAAGCACTAAGTGTTATGACTGTTATAGAGACACATAGGTCACCAAGAAGGATTTCAGAGAACAGTCAAAGAACAGAGTAAACATAAGGGTTTATCGAGTTACTATATGCGTTACCGAGGTATGCTATAAGCAAGGTAATCTTATTCTAAGCACATAAAATCTGCTATAACATTCCAGATGTAAAGTTGTAGATATTTGTAATGATTTTATTGTAATATTTTGAAGTTGTAAGAGAAACCTTTAATAGGGTAAAAGACTCTAATCAAGTCTATAAATTGTAAAGCCTCTAACCAGGTGCAGCATTTAGTTTAAATATTGTAAAATTCTTTAGCAAGGTAGATCTAAAAGATCTTGATATTCCTAACAGGGTAAGCTATTAGAAATAGCTAAACATGTAGCTCTAACCGAGCAACCTTTATTATTGCAGTAGTGAAGTTGTGGGTGCCATCCCCACCATAGTTTTTCTCTCTAACCAAGAGTTTCTGCGTAACCAATATATATGTGTTATGAAGTGAATCATGTATGATTGTTACTTATTTGTTTTAGCTTTATATTATGTTATTGCACTATTCAGTTTATATATAATAGTAAAGTTATTGTTGAAGAAAAGTTTTGAAGTACTGATTCACCCCTCCCATCTC
Source organism: Cryptomeria japonica (assembly GCF_030272615.1). NCBI lineage: Eukaryota > Viridiplantae > Streptophyta > Pinopsida > Cupressales > Cupressaceae > Cryptomeria > Cryptomeria japonica. Next base: position 292,447,521 of record NC_081413.1, read on the forward strand.
AGTACATCAGCTTTCCATATTGGGCCTAACATCATCATTGAGCTTTTTAAAATGTGGGAAGTAAGTGCAAACATCGATGGTATAATTGAACCATGATGACCTGAGCACTACTTACCCAGATTTTTATATCGCAAGTTAGCACAAGCATCAAGGTATAATTGAACCAAGATGACCCAAGTGTTGCTTGCATAAAACATGCAGTATTAACCATTTATATATGCCAATCCAAAATGTCTTCGATGATACTCTGATGATCATGTCCTGAGACAAATTTGCACATATTAATGATTAATTTATAGACAATAGACAAGAAAATATCATGTTCCTTCCTTGTTCCTCTAGTCAGAGACATCCTGGAGTAACTTACAAATCATGATAGCAAAAATCAAGATAGATAAGTTGAAACATTATGTTAAAATCATTAGTCAAAAGATATCATCCATTGATATGTGTTTGTCATGTTTAGATTGATATTTGATAGTTGATAGCTGATAGTTGATAATTTGATCTTGTGTGCAACGTTGGATGTGTCTCAGTTTTCGCTTGACAAGTGTTGCCTAACTGTTGTTCTACCTGTTTGATTAAGCTCAAAATGATCAAAACTTTTGCCCCCAGCTAGGTGCAGGATTTTTCCCCAAGCCTAGAAATAAATTCATTATGATATACCCAATGATCCAAACCATGGCGAGAAATCAACTGCGATGCCTACGTATGTATAAAGGCTTTATTATGGATATGAACTGTGATGATGAGAATAAATGCAACCAGAAGGATGCATGAACCAATAGATGAAAGAGCTAGCTAATAGAAAGCACATGTTTGCCAAGTTTTCAACATCTGTTTTTATTGCACTTTTTCTCATATTTTTTTTTTTAATTTTTTTTCACTATTTTCGCTATTTTTGTATTTTCTATTTTTTTACTTTTGGGGGATTTTTCTGCTTTTTCACTGTTTTTGGATTTTTCTGCTTTTTCACTATTTTTGGATTTTTCTACTTTTTCACTGTTTTTGGATTTTTTGTTTTTTCACACATAAAACTTCTTCAGATGCATGCTATTGATGGGTTCCTCGAGTTGATCCCCATCTTGTGTTGATAGCTAATATGCTCCTGACCCAGATACTGTTGTGACCACAAACGGACCTAACCAGTTTGGTTCAAACTTCTCTTTCTTTTCTCGATCTGACTGGTTTCATGGATTTTCCTTTAGTACCAATTCCCCAACTTGAAACACTCATGGTTTGACCTTGTGATTATAACTTTGACACATTCTTTGTTGATATACCTTTAAATGATCAAAGGCATTTTGTCTTCGTTCATGGATCAATTCTAACTCTTGCAATCTAGATACTCATTTTTCTTCATCTGGGATAAGGCATTTTAATGATACTCATAGAGAGGGTATCTCTACTTCTATTAGCACTATTGCTTCTAATCCATAGATAAGAGAGAAAAATGTGGCACCTATTGGTGTGCGGATACTGGTACGGTCGGCCCATAGAGTAGGGTTCAATTGAATATGACAATCTCTTCCAGCATCATTTGCTGTCTTTTTTGAGGATTTTAAAATATTTTTGTTTGATGCTTCTGCTTGCACATTCCCTTGTGGATAGTAGGGTATGGAAAATCTGTGTTGGATCTTGAATTTCTCAGATAGCTCTTGTACATCCTGATTCTTGAACGATTGCTTATTATCAATGATAATGGTCATGGGTATTCCATAGTGATAGATGATGTAGTTCAAGATAAATGTAGCAATTTGTTTTCATGTGATATTGATGAGAGGTACTGCCTCAATCCATTTTGTAAAATATTTTGTAGCTACAAGGATGAATTTGTGACCATTGGATGAAGAAGGATTTATCTTTCCTACTACATTAAGACCCCGTTGGTAAAAAGGCCAAGATGTTGCCAAAGCATGAAGTTCTTGTGCTGGTGCATGAATTAAATTTCCATGGATCTGACATTGTTTGCATGTTTTAGCTATCTGAAAATAATCTCATTCCATAGTTGGCCAATAATAGCCCCAGCGTATGATTTTTTTTGAAAGGGTAAGACCACTTGAATGAGTGTCACAAATGTCATCATGGACTTCATTTAAGGCCCTCTCAGATTCTTCTTGCTCGAGACATCTTAAGAGAGTATTGTCTAGACCTCATTTAAAAAGGGTATCCATGACAAGAGTATAATGGGAGGATTGGCAAATAAAGTTTCTCTTTTGGTTCTTTGACAAGTCAAGAGGGAGGATATTATCTTTTAGGTATGTGTAAGTTTGGCCATAGCGGGAGGAATCATAACCAACAAGGTGACAGATAGTTTGGGAATCAGGATAATTATGTGTAGGGTAAAACAACTCTTCCACTAGGAATTCGTAATGCTCTTGATTTTCTTGTGTCTGCAATAGAGAATCAAGTGTTGCCATGGCAACTGCTTCTTTGTTGTCATTCCTCGGAATCTGTTGAAAATTTATTTTGATAGATTATTTCTTGACATCATCAACCATCTTCTTATAAGGCATTAGCTTTTCATCCTTTGTTTGATAATCATCATTGATTTGATTGATGGTGAGCTGAGAGTCTCCAAAGACCTATAGCTGTGTAATGTTCCACTATATGGCCATTTTGATTCCTATGACCAAAGCTTCATATTCTGCTATATTGTTGGTGCATGGGAAGCTTAATTTGTACACTTTTGGAATTGTATGACCTTGTGGTGTGATGAATAGTATGCTTGCTCCTGATCCATGTTGTGTTCCATTGTTGATGCCTGCTCCTAGACTGATATTTGGGTGATGTATTATAAGATTTGGATCCAACCCTGGAATGTCTGCATATGGCCATCTCTTGATTTGCCTCCTTTTGAATAGTTCCAAATATTTTTGCCTTGCTAGTTCTGATAGAGAAGTTGCTGGATATAGATTAGTTGTGCCAATGTTAACTGCCTTTGTCTGTTCTATTAGGATAGATAACCTCTCTTGATAAAATTCAGGTAAGGTATCAAATCTCCCATCTTTTAGCACCTCGAGGAGGTTTTCACCATTAATGCATCCTTTATTTTTACTTTTTCTCAGTCTAATGTTGCCACTAAATGGTTTTCAACATTAGATCGGATATCGTTTTCTTGATTTTCACTTTTGCGACTAGGAGATTTGGCACCCACTTGATTGGAAGATGTGCTGGCAAAATTCCTGGTGAAAGTTGTTGCGGGTTTGATTGTATCAAGATAAAAGGATATGGAATGGTCATTTGGAAAACTATCAATGGTAGTATGTCTTTCATTTTCCCAGTCCATAAGTTTAGGATGGATTAAGGGTAAAGGATCCTCCTGTTTAATTGTTTCAAAGATATTAGGGGTCATGATAGAGGTGCCAGAGCTTTCAATATGTATTTACATGTCTAGAATGATACTCTTATTAGAATGACCTCTTACAGGTAGCTCCTGATCATCCTCAATTAAGTCCAAGTCAACCGAAAGTGATTCTCATTCAAGTGGGCTAGTTCCTAACATTTTTCTTGCATACATGTGAACTATATTGACACCTACATCTTCTTCATCACTTTCAATTTCAAGTTTCTCTTGTTTTTCTTTCCATGATAGCAAATATTCTATGTTCCCTCGATCTCTTAGCTGCATTTGTTTTTCCATGCTTGACAAAATTGATGAAAATGATTGTTCCTTGGATTGTGTGCTTGAAGATGTTGCCTCTCTGTTATGTGGAACAATGACCTCTTGAGCTGGTTTTAGATTACTACAGCACTGCAATGGATTTGAGTCTATTGAGATCGTGATTTCCTATCCATTGTATGGAAATTTCAGGCACTGATGACATGTTGATGGAATGCCCTATATGTCATGTATCCATCATCTTCCCAAGAGTATGTTGTATGGTAAGTCCAAGTCTAGAATTTGGCATGTTGTGTCTTTCTGCAAAGGTCCCACTCTAATGGGTAATATCACAATTCCTTTAGAGGAATTCTCTTCTTCATCACATGCTTTGAATGTGATCTTTTTATGGGGATCAACTGCATCTTTTGAATAACCTAGAGCATGGGCAAGACTCAATGAGAAAATATTTAAGCCAACTCCCCCATCTATTAGGACACGTTTAATGAGCGTTCTATGAATGAGGACTTCAATTTGCAAGGGAGCATTATGAAGATGTTGCAAGGAATCAATGCTTAGATATGAAGGAGATGGGCTTTGAATAGGATCCTCTGAAATAGGTTTGATGGCCATTATGGATATCCCTTGGGGAACTTTATCCTTGGGTGTATTGTTTGGTGAGGATGCTATGGAAGGTTCTTGCAAGTTTTTAAGAGGTGTAGGAATAGATGCCTTTAGAGAGTCAATTTTCTTATGGGGGATGAGCCATTGCTAGACATAGGTGTGCGATTTTGATCTTCCTCAGCAAAATCCTTTAGGGATCTCTTTAAGAGTTGCATAAAAGAGCCACCTTTCTTCGAAGATGGATTTGAATCCTTGTGAGGTTTTGACATAGTTGGATTTTGATTTTGGACTTGTTTGATTTCTCTGATATGTTGACCTGTTATGTCTTCTTCTTGTATTTTGCTTTGATATTCCATGTTTCTATGCTCTTCAGCTATTTCAAATGTTTCTATTTATGTTTCTTTGATCTTACGCCTCTACGATCTAGTTAAAATGGGCATACATATGTGTTGAATGTTATGTAGGAATTCGATTGTCTAAAAGGTGTTTCAATAAGTGACCAACTGTCAATGTAGATATGATAGAGTGATATGACATGAAAAGATAATTCAAGTATTTGTAGATTTGTAAGTTTTTTGATCTTAGTTTGGAGTGCAATGATGATGATTTTGATAAACAAAGTCCAATAGAAATGATATATCCTACGATGTGGGACACGGTTATCCTCATCAAACATCACAGTTTCGTGATACAGGATGATAGATCCTGATCAGAAACTATGTTTTGAGTGATCAGTTTATCAAAGAAGGTGTGATGTTGCACTTTGAGATGTTAGATCTTAAACTTGTTGGAGATGAATACTTGAGAACCTTAGTGTGTCTATCTTTGAATCTATTTTAACAAAAGATAACCTAACTGAGTGACCTGAGAAGATGACCCAGTCTCTATGTTTGACTATCTAAGAAATGGGTTATTTTTGTTTTTTGATTTTGGTGTAGTTTACCAGAAACGCTAACAGAATGACCAGAAACGCTACTCTACTGACTAGAAATGCTGCTAAATGGACCAAAAATGCTAACAAACTAACTAGAAACACTGAAAAACTGACTGAAAATGTTGCTATACTAACCTGAAACACTGACAAACTAACCATAAATGCTGCTATACTGACCAGAAACGCTGCTATATGGACCTGAAATGCTGACAAACTAACCAGAAATGCTGACAAACTGACCAAGAACACTGCTATACTGACCAAAAATGCTGAGAAACATACCAAAAACACTAATCTATAGTGTTGTGACTCTAAAGTTCAAAATAGTGATGTTTAGACTCAGCAAATTGGGTGTTTGAACTTAGGAGATTGTTGTTTTGACCTAACTTTTTGATCTTTAGACTCATATAACTGAAATTTAGACCTAGCAAGTGCATACTAGAAGATCTAGTGTTGAAACATGAGCAATTTGACATTCAACCCAAAAGAGTTGCTGTTTAGACCAAGAGAGATGACATTTAGACTAGAAGAGATGACGTTTAGACCAAGAGAGTTGACATTTAGACCAGAAGAGCTGATGTTTAGACAAAGAGAGCTGATATTTGGACCAAGAGAGTTGACATTTAGACCAGAAGAGCTAATGTTTAGACCAAGAGAGCTGACATTTAGACCAAGAAATCTATTGTTTAAACTAAGAGAGTTGTTATTTCGATCATAAAAGTTGTTGTTTAGGCCAAGAGAGCTATTGTTTAGACCAGAAACTCTGTTGTTTAAACCAAGAGAGATGTTGTTTAGACCAGAAGAGCTACTATTTAGACTAGAAGAGTTGTTGTTTAGACAAGAAGCTCTGCTATTTAGACCAAGAACTCTGAAGTTTAAAATAGTGATGTTAGAACTTAGACAATGGTTATTTTGACCCCAAGAGTTAATGTGTAAATTGAGAAAATTGATGTTTATACCTAGCAAGCTCAACCTTGGAGAGTTAATGTTGAAATATGAGAAAGCTAACATTCATATGAAGAGAGCTGATGTTTGGATAGTGAGAGATACTATTTGGACTGTGAGAGCTATTGTTTGGACCGAAAGAGCTACAGTTTGGACCGAGAGAGCTACTGTTTGGACCGAGAAAGCTACTATTTGGACTAAATGAGCTATAGTTTGGACTGAGAGAGCTACTGTTTAGACCGAGAGAGCTATTGTTTGGACTGATAGTGCGACTGTTTGGACTGAAAGAGCTATTGTTTGGACCAAAAGGGCTACTGCTTGGACCGAAAGTGCAACTGTTTGGACTGTAAGAGCTACTGTTTGGACTGAAAGTGCAACTGTTTGGACTAAAAGAGCTACTGTTTAGACCAAAAGAGCTACTATTTGGACCGAAAGTGCGACTGTTTGGACCGTAAGAGCTACTGTTTGGACTGAAAGAACTAATTTGTTGTGAAACTTGTAAATTTGACAATTTGAAGTTTGATTTTGCAATTTTTGTTGTATTTCAATGGATGATATATTGCCTTGACTTACAAACATAGAATTCAAATCGTATTTTTGTCCCAAAGGGCACATAAAATGTATGTTTAAGAAGGTTTAAAGAAAGCCCAAGTTTTCATGGGTTTTGAACAATTGAAAACACATCATTCAGTCTATCCTAAGGAGATTGGCTTCATTATTAGTTCTTAGCCCACACTTGGTACCGTGTTAACTCACACAGCCTTGTCACCCCCTAAAGGGCACCCATGTTTTTGCCTTTGCGAGAGCTAGTGGAGTCCCATTATGAGCCTAGTAATAAGGTCTCAAAATGGGAGTTCACACATATGCTCAAGAGGGACATATGGTGAGTGTCTTAAGGAGAGATTCTTCCCCCTCCATGCACTAAGAAGTTAATAATGTTTGGAGGTAAATTGGGTAGCTTCTAATTTTAATTGGAACTAGTAAGGGATTTGTTTGGCATGTTGAGGTATAAACTCAATTAAGAGGTCTCCCAGCCTTGAAAACCAAGGTTTGATATACCCGAAGGTACGAAGGAGAGCTATTCCTGAGAACTGTCATTGACTTGATTTTCATCAAATCACGTTTATTTTATAGTGGGTTGGAGTACTTGGTGTTAGTCATTCCCCTCTCACTAACCTTAGTGGCTTTGGCCTTATAGGATCCTCGGGAGGGCATGCCCGCTAAAGATATACACTATTGAAAATAAAAGATGGGTCTAGCTTTCTAATCACCTAAGAAAAGTGAGAGTATACTCGCCTATCATCAAAAACACATAAGACATGTTTGTTCATTTCCATTGTAATTAGTCTATGTGCCTAATTTATCAAAAATAAGTGCAAAATCCTACGTCTGCAAACAAAGTTAGTAGTTCATATTGAATTCTTTGACAATGAAATGGTTTATGACTCTGATCTTTCACAGTGAAATAAGTACTTGCAAAACCAACAAACTGCAACTTAGGTTCAGGAAAATGACAGTCCAGAAGTAGAAATGAGAAATGCAAAATACAACATTAGAAAAATCAATGAAAAATTGAAAATGTCATCAAATCGACCAAGAACACCATCGTATGTGCCAAGAACGCTGCCAAATTGACCCAAAATGCTATTCTGAACACTAGAAACACTGCAGAATTGACCAGAAGCGCTCATAATTGACCAGAAGTGCTGCAAAGTTGACCAAAAGCGCTACAAAACAAACCAAAAGCATTGCAAAATAAACCAAAAGCACTGCAAGATAGACTAGAAGCACTGCAAGATAAACCAAAAATGCTAAAGTACAAACTAAAAGCGCTAAAGTATAGAAAAACATAAAAAACGGAGTTGAGAAATCTCCCAAAAATGCCATTTGAGGTGCCAGAATGCTAAAAAAGAGGCCAAGAACGCGAATCTAGAACTCGAGAGAGCTAATTTGTGCACCGAAAGAGCTAATCAACCTGTCAATGAGATTTCCTGCAAGAAAACTTGTTAAAGATCAAAGGGCCTAGGCCCCACAGTGGGCGCCAAAATGTCATGTGTGTGAAGTAGGGTACCTACAACTGCAACATAGACACTTAATAGATCATTACAAGCATGGTTAGAAAATTGAAATCAAACAAAAGATAAACCATGACAAAGTGACCTATCACCTCCTAAGAGATGTGAGTGTGGATTTGCCTTCAAATCTGGATAAGCAATCCTAGTGACTTGACTACACCTAGATGGAGGATTTAAAATGATATGATATGCATGCTAGATTGATCCAAGAGGCTAATTAAGCTAATGATATGCATGATTAAGCTATGATGATGATGCAATTAAGCTAGAATAGAGATTGATTAAGCTACATGATTCAACAATTATTCTAGAAAATGATCAAATTAAGCTAGATCTAAGATGCAATTTCCTATAATAACAATGCTTAAATGATATGCTAGAATGGATATGCCTATAGTAACAATGCCTAAATTGATATGAGATGGGATCCTTTATGCTCCAAAATGGGAGATATTTATAGGATTTCCAAGGCCAGGGGTGAGGTGGCAGGAATCAACAGTCAAGACTGAGCCTAAAGATATCAAGGGTGAAATTGGATGAGGTCGGAGAAGACGTCGGGGGGAGGGACACTTGTCATTTTTGTGGTGACAAGTGTCAAGGAGCCTTGATCCTAAGAGAGAAAATGTCCAAGGGAAGAGACATGTGGCATAAGTGCCATGTGTCTCAAGGGGAGGATATCCAACCCATAGGAGGTTAGGATAAGGAGGTTAGGATGTGCAAGATAGGATAGGGTTAGTTAAACCCAAGATTAAGTGGAATGGTTGAGTTTAGAGGATGGTTAGGAGGTGGTTAGAAACTAGGAGGCATGTGGGTAATTTGAATTTAAAAATTCAAATAATAGGAAAAGGCTAATTAACTCTCAACAGCTCATAAATTGATTTGTTTTAATTAATTAGGGGATTAGAAGGAATGAATCAAAGGGGACTATTGAAATGAACCTATTAAATAAATCCTTTGATGTATTAATAAGTAGATGAATGAGATAATTTAATAAAATTGCTAATGAATTCAGTTAAATTGGGAAGGGGGATTAATTAAATAATTGCTTATTTAATTAATTATCTTCAAATCATTTTTAAGTGTATACATTAACAGTAAACCCTAGTTATCATTTTATATTATCAAAATCCCCTTTTAAAAATTTGCCCTAACTTATTAATAAGTGAGGGCTTCATCTTTTTTTTTACTTTCATATTTTTTTGGATGCAAGGGCGGATTTTAGTTATGTTCACCATGGTTTGGGCAGGGTTGAACCCTACAGCGAGCTCAAAGGCTCTGACGACGATCATTAGCAGTTGTTCGTAGCAGTGGGGGAGGGGAAGTCACTTCGGACAAGACCAACCTAGGTGGGTCGCGACCCACACACCATGCCCCACTTCTCGGCCTTGGCCGATATGTCTGCCCAATTTTTTTTTTGTTTATTTTTAATTTTTTTATTTAAAATAGTTCCCTTGGTTAATATATATATATATGATAGCTGTAGACACCCAAAATTGTCATGTCTAATTAAATAAATATTTTATTTATTTAATTATCTAAGCCTAATTCTTCTATTAATTAAATAAATAAAAATTTATTTAATTCATTCATTTATCCTCTTCTAGCCTTATTTCTCATTTAAATAAATACATTTATTTATTTAAATTATCCCTTTCCTAAATTAAATAAATATTTTATTTATTTAATTGTCCTATTTCTTCTATTAATTAAATAAATCTTTATTTATTTAATTAATTCATTATCTTTTTCTACACATGACACATGTCATTCATCTCTTAATTCCTACACTACCTACCTCTTTCATTATTTTGGTATTTCTTTTACCTACCCTCTAATCCTAGCCGACCTCTCTTTTTACACCTCTCAATCTTAACCCTCCATTTCTTATTGTGTCTTCTATTTAAGGAGATGCTTTCTTCATTGTCAAACCCTAATGACATATCCTAATGACACATCCTAATGACATATCCTAATGACAAACCCTAATGACTGATTTTGGAGTACTTGGCTACACTACAATTCCACTTGCAACCACATTCCGTTCTTTGTTGAGCTCTTGTGCATATAAAAATCTGAGAGCAAGTATATCAAGCAAGATCAATGGAGATAGGAAGAATGGAGATCAAAACCCTATTGGACATGTGATGGTATAATCTTTGTGATTTTGAGTTATTTGCATTGTCTTAGGTTATCTTCATATGTTATGGTGGATCTTTGTTCATTGTTAGGCTAGGGTTTTGTGGTTGAATTCATTTAGCCTTTCAATTTTGTTATTATTGTTATCCATTTTCACCATATACATTTTGGCACACCCGGTGGGACATGGATTTTTCTTAGATCTATGTTTTTTTGCAGATTTTTCTAACCCTATATTGCTATTTTGTAAAACAATTTGGAGAATAACCTTGTGCAGCTAGGGTTTTGGACACAAAATCAAGATCTTGGAGAGATTCGATCATATCTCATAAAAGGCTTGGAAATTTTGCACCAAATTGTTTTTGCAGGTTGAAGAAAGTATCAGAAGCTCTCAATCCAAAATTCAGAATTTTTCGAGCAAATTTTCAATTTTTAGGAATTTTTTATGATTTTTCATAAAAAATTAATTTTGAGAGCAAATGAGAGAATTTTTTGGATTTTCTTACATTTTTGGAAATCTCTCATAATTATACACAGGATCTGTTCTTTGTGAATTTAATTTTGATGCAAAATATTTCCCTAAAAATCAGATCTTTAAAAATTAGGGTTTTTATTTATTTTGATCAGATCTCACAAATGACTTCGAATTTTTCCATAAAATTTGTTCTACAGGTCGGGAATAGTATCAAAAAGATTCAGTAAAAATTTCAAATTTTTTGGATCGATTTTGCATTTTATATGAATTTTTTATGATTTTTCATAAAAAATTAATTTTGAGAGAAAATTAGAGTATTTTTTGGATTTTCTTACATTTTTGGAAATATCTCAGAATTATACATAGGATCTGTTCTTTGTGATTTTAAATTTTATGAAAAATCATTCTTCAAAAATCAGATCTTTGAAAATTAGGGTTTTGCATTATTTTACTCATATCTCACAAACTACTTGGATTTGTTGTAGGAAATTTTTTGTGCAGGTTTGGAAGACCATAAAGACTCTCCAGTAAAAATTTCAGATTTTTTGGATCGATTTTGCATTTTATATGAATTTGTTATGATTTTTCATAAAAAATTAATTTTTGGAGCAAATTAACAAATTTTTTGGATTTTCTTACATTTCTGGAAATATCTTGAAATTTTACAAGTGGTCTTTTTTTATGATGAATCAGGTCTTTGAATTGGTCAACAAAACGCATTATTGAAGGCCCCTATTTCATAAAGTCTTTTGGATCTAAAATTTACCTAACTTGTGTACTTGCAGGAAGGGGTGATCATTTGAAACAATCCAAACTACTAATAAATCTTTGTTGTAGGTCCTTGGCAAGGTTTTTTGGATTTTTATTGTGTGCCTTGTTTTCATAGACTAGCAAACACTTCAATTGGTGCACTAAAATTGAATCATTGTCTTTTGTGTCTTGAGCAATAGGCTCTTTTTGTTTAATCTTTAGAGGGCCTGTCTTCCTGTGTGGTCATTAGGACTACTAGTGAGAAGAGAACGACCCAAGTGGTAGCGAGGAAAACCCACCTCATCCAAACCACTATAATCAAATGTATTCATGGTGAAAACTATGAATAACATGTGCTGATTAGTTCATACCGACACTATGTCTCCCCATAAACCCGTTTGATCAAATTTATTTGATCATTTGTAGGGTGTAACCCCTACCGGCTGGGAGCCTTCTGTATTTACAGAGCTGAAAGTGCCGCATGTATGGCCACACGAGCGGATGCCCTTACTAGCACCTTTTTGTTTTAGAGGCCCAAATCCTTCTAGTTGTTGGGGCAGGAGGTCGGACCTCTGGTAGCGGCCCACACACATACGGTTCTTAGTAGAGATACAAAGTTCGCCATGGGGAGTTTTCATGGGGACTGATGCTTGGCTGACCCGAGAAGTGAGTGCCGAGGGTGGAGCCAGTGAGGTCAAGCATCTAAGTATCCGCTCTGAATAGCGTAGCCTCGGGGGTAAAACCCTATGTGGGATCAACAACTATTGTCTTGGCCAACCATAAGAATTGTGCTTGACTTATGTTAAACATTCAAACAATCAAGACCAAACAGCAAAACATTGTGTCTTTTGTGTTTTCAAGTGTATGCAAAACAATTTTACATCAAACAACACACTTTTCTTGGAGTCATTGTCAGTCTAAACACTTGCAAACATTGAGTCCTCATCAACATTGTGTCCTCTTGTCACGAAAAATAGTCAAACATTCAGATTTGGTCACCACCAAAAACTTCACAAATTGGAAAAATTTCACAGTCCAACAAACAAAAGAAATCAGTTTCGGCATACTTGAGCTTCCTAGGTTGTCTCTTCAGATTTCATCTAGCATTCAGCCTGTTCTAAGGTCTCACATAGTCCATCATTGCTTCACATCTCATTTTACATTCATACTTGTCTAAACTTGAGTCAAAAGGTCACTTGCTTGTCCTCATCATACTTTGTCAACACACTACATACTACTACACTTTGCTAAGTGGTCCCTCATCAAGGTTTCTTACCTTTGGGTCTCATTTGGTCTTACTTAGAGTCAAGGTCAGCTTACCTCATCAAGAGAAACGATCATCTCTTTGGAAGTCACACCTACTCTACTACTTACATACTTGGTCTTACACTTTGGACATTGCAAGTACACCTCAGATTCATTTACACTCCATACAACTCTTGGTCTTCCATACTCTTTTCATTCTTCGTCTAGTCTCTCACATATTGGTCAAACACCTAGTTCATGGTTGAAACCCGCCTTCAAAAATCTAGGAGAATAGCTAAAGAAGCTCAAGAATCCGCAAACATGAGTTCTTATGAGTATGACAATGATCTATTCTACAATCCTGAGCACACTACATTACCAGACATGAATGTTTATAGACACAATCCAAATGTGGAAAGCGCAAACGCTATAAACAACAATACTACACACAATGACAATGTTGACAACTCTTCAATACTATCAGCAGACATACAAGAATCCATAATGGATCCTCAATTCAATAGATTGGTTGAAGAGATAATGAAGAGAGATCATCAATACTTTTTAAACATGATGGCACAAAGTGGAGCTAAAATACCGCATGATTTTGACTTATCTCAACTTATGGAAAGTCGACCCTCACAACAAGCTCAACCCAACATGGATCAAAGGAGACCAAATAGTGGAGGAAATAGAGGACTGAATATGATGCCTGAGTCACCATCAGTTTTGCTTCAAAAACCAGCAATCCCACATACACAAGCTCAAACATATGATACTTACATTCAAAGACCATCATGGAGGCCTTATGCTCAAACACATGCTCAAGGTATGGATCAATCAAAACAAGTAGATACTCAAAGGCATCCTCAAAATTTTGACACAAGGAGACCTCATGTCAAAATTGGGGGCAACACAATGGAAAATGAAAGACCTGTTGAATATGGTTTATACACACAAAATAGATATGGGGTCCCTCAACAAGAAGTTATGCCAAGTGCTCCATACATGTCGCAACAATATAGACCTCCATATGGACATGTCTACGATCAGTATCATCCATACATGCAACAAGTTCCTCCTCAAATGGGTGTTACAAACATGGGGTATGCTACAAGAAATCAATCTCCTCCCAAGAATAATTTGGAACAACAAATTAGAGATCTACAAAAGAAAGTGGAGGACATGAGTACATCCAAACCTACATACACTATGAGAGATATATGCCCTTATCCCTTTGATAAGAGCATTCCAATGCCTCCATTTCCTCCACACTTTGTGACACCAAAATTCGACAAATATAGAGGGAGAGGAGACCCCAAGGCACACATAAGACAATTCTTCACAGCTTGCATTGAGGTAGTGGCAGAAGAAACATACTTAATGAGGTTGTTCCCACAGAGCTTAGGAGATCAAGCTATGGAATGGTTTTCTCAATTACCTCCCGGTATTAAGTCATGGGGCGACTTGGCAGAAGCATTCATTCAGCATTTCTCTTACAACATTGAAACAGATGTCTCAGTTACTACCTTGTGCAATACTAAACAAAAAGAAGGAGAATCTTTCGCAACATTTTTACAGAGATGGAGAAACCTAGCTAGCAGATGCTCTTGCGAAATCCCGCAAAAACAAATGGTGGAAATGTTCACACAAAATGTTAACAAGGCTATTGGCTATGATCTCAGAAAAGCTTGTTTGTCTACATTCAAGGATGTCATTGAAAAGGGCCTAGCAACAGAAAAAGTCTTAATTGAACAAGGAGTTATCAAGCTATTCAAAGAAAACAAAGAGGACTTCAAAGGAAAGGACAAACCAAAATTTTGGAACAAGAACAAGAACACAGTTAATGATGGTGTTGTTGATGCCAACACAGTGAGACCAAAGTTCATCTTTTCTAGATCAAGTTCTACCAACAATCAAGTGAACAATCAAACAACTTCTAAACCACGAAGGAAGTACACTCCATTGGGAGAACCACTTGAATCAGTATTCAAAAAGCTTGTAGCAAACAAAGTGATCACGGTCCCAGATTTTCCTCCATATGAACCAAAGGTAAAACCGAATTGGTGGAATGATGATGAGTTTTGTGAGTTTCATAAGAGCAAGGGTCACAAGACAAGTAATTGCCATCGATTGAAAAACATTGTGCAAGATCTCATTGACAGAGGAGATATTGAGATTGAGGGACATTCATCTAATCAAGAGCATGAGGTGTTTAAGGAACCATTCCCAAAACATGACAAGGGAAAAGGCAAAGTCACAGATGATCAAGCCAATTATACTAGAGCACCTTACAATTATGATTCTACTATCAATCACATCTCAATGGACAATCATATCTCTACCATTACTATCAAAAATAAAAATCCTGAGAATCCTCCTCAGCGACCTAAAATTGTCCTAAAAGGTGTGGGATCTTCATCCGAAGCTACCTCCGAATGTCATGTTACAACCCGT
The DNA here is from genome assembly GCF_030272615.1 of Cryptomeria japonica. Taxonomy (NCBI): domain Eukaryota; kingdom Viridiplantae; phylum Streptophyta; class Pinopsida; order Cupressales; family Cupressaceae; genus Cryptomeria; species Cryptomeria japonica. The sequence continues at coordinate 292,462,763 of NC_081413.1, forward strand.
CGAGGTAAGATTACATTGTCAGGTGCCTCCACTAAGAATACCAATTCTTCATCAACCAAGCCTAAGCACGACCTTGTAGAACAACTAGGGAAGACACCTGCACTCATCTCTATTCTTGAGCTCTTACGTATATCTCCTGCACATAAAGCTATCCTTGACAAAATCTTGAGAGACATTGCCGTCCCTACTGATCTGAACGTGGACCAGTTTCAAGCAATGGTGGGATACCTATCCGTTCCACACTCCCTCACATTCACAGAAGCTGATGACACCTCCATAAGTCAGCCTCATAATGCACCTCTACATGTTGAAGCCTTCATACATAAACACCGAATAAAATGAGTCCTGATAGATGGAGGAGCAGGTCTTAATATTTGTACATTAAGCACCATAAGACAATTGGGATATTCTGACAAGGCTGTGAATTCTACAAACAAAATTACCATCAAGGCATATGATGATGAAGAGCGCTCGTCCAAGGGAACGGTCACCTTGCCTCTTAGAGTTGGGCCAGTCACAAAGGATGTGGTTTGTCAAGTCCTAGATCTAGATCTCACATACAACATACTCTTGGGACGTCCTTGGATTCATGAAATGAGGGCAGTCCCATCAACATATCATCAGTGCATTAAGTTTCCTCACAATGGAGTCGAGGTAACGGTCAATGGTGATCCAAATCCATTCATATATTGCAATAACTTGAGATCACATACTGAGACTATCATTCCCAGCAATCGCGAAGCTATTCCTTCATCGGCATATGTGGATCCTGAATCCTTAAAAGCTTCTACATCAAAACAGGCAGAGCTAAAAGAAGACAAGTTCAAGATTAAAGACATGGGATGTGGTGAGTATATCTTTCATGTTGATCAACTCCCACAGTCTCCTAAGACATTCAATCAACAGGAGCAATCTACAAACAATTTACAAGGAATTGGGTGTGAACCACCTGGTGTTGTGTCTACTAAGTCTAAATGCAAATCTCCTCCAGTGGTGCAAGCATCTCTTGATATCAATAGTCCTAAGAGTGGTTCCAACAAAGAATCTATTGAGCGTATTGCCAGCCCTCTTGATAACTCACATAGCCTTACCATATCATCCACTCATTCCATTTCCACTCCACTCCCAAACTTGGATCAACAAGAATTACAAAAGCCCTTACTCATTGGGGATCACAAATCAAGCTTTAAAAAGAAAAATTTAAAAGTCAAAAATAAAGAAAAGAGCTTTAGTCCAAATCAAAATCAAAAGCTACTGGACTCAGCAAAAATCAAATTCAAGGATAAAAATCCTATGAAAGAAAAAGAACAAGAGATGATCTCCCCTAATACCAAAATAACTGGGGGCAAAAGTTCTACAATTTTAAGTCAAAAAGCATACTTGTTGATCTTAAGTCTCCATCATGCTATCCTACTTTCACTTCTTTTCACAGTCATAAGCCTTCATAACTCATCCACTTGTTCCACACATCCTTTCCCTTCTGGCGATACATCATGGACCTTTAATGGAGCTTCCTTGAAGGACTTTGTTATCAGAGATGCCCAAACTTCTTCAGGTGACGCGCATATGGGCCTGTGTAATCCACACACTAGTAATTCTATCTTAGTTCCTTTATCAAGGAAGACAGTCACTCAAGCTACACATCATTCAGTCAAGGAACAATGCAGTTACAATCACAAAGTCAAGCCTCGCGCATTTGAGGTAGGTGACTTAGTACTTAGAGAGAACCCCAAGAATCAGCAAGACAGAGATAAGAAGGGCAAGTTCGAACCAAACTGGCTTGGTCCTTACATCATCACAGCAGTATATGGATCTGGGGAATATCAGCTCTCAACTACAGAAGGGGAATCTTTGGAGGATCCTATCAACAGCATGCACCTTCGCAGGTTCTACACATAAGCTCTTCGGAATATCCTAATTCAAAAATACAAAAAAAATTATAAAACAAAAAAATCGTTACTTGGTGAAAACCTGGCAAACAGGCGCCTTGTGACAACAAAAAAAAAAAAAAAAAATTGAAAAAAGTAAAGAGAAATAATTTCGTCCAACGGTGAAAACCACTTCGGTGGCGCCCTAGGCAAGTACCATGGTGAAAACTGGGTCACCAGCGCCATGCGTAGAGAGACTTTGCTCCTCCCTCCTTCGGGATTCTCTTTCATCTTTCACATTGCACACACTGACAACCTATTCACTCACCAATAAACTTACCCATTCCCATCATGGCTTGTTATTGATCTACCTAAGATTGGTTAGCCATCCATAACCCTCCCTTTTTCACTCCCTTTCCATCAATAATAAATTAGCTCCTATCTGTGACTAAGGCAAATCCTACGTCTAGTAATGGGTGTGGAACTGAGAACATCACATGTTTCGAGGAGTACAGTTTCTTCCAGCTTCCTTCAAGTCTATCTGCGCACAATCCGCAATAAAGCAACATCTGCATCGCCAGTCCACAATAAAGTTCCATCTTCTCCATAATAAAGTATCAGTTTCATGGATTCAGTCAGTTTCAAAGGAGACACAACAGCAACAATGAACTTCAACAAAATCAAATCTTTCAACAGACTCAGGCAACATATGGTTCAGTGCTATCTATCCTTTTTGTGAAAGTGAACATTGTGACCACAATCGAATAAGACTTAAACAAGTGACAAGAGACACTAAACTTGAGGACTATAGTGGATGTTGGTGTCGAGTCTTGGTTTTCTTTTGATTTTATCTTTTTGGTGACATGTCTTTTAGCTTTTCCAGGATGTCTTTGACTAGAGATTCTATCTCCAGGATGTCTTTGACTAGAAAGGCGAGGATGGGGTATCGTCACCTATTTGTATTTGCTGTCTGTGGATTGTCTTTTAGTAATGCTATGACTTGTCCAAGGATATGAGGACACTGTGAGTCTAGTATGAACTGGGGCATTCCTTGTTTGTGACTGTCTTATCTCCATGCAAACAGGTACAATGACTTTCTGGGCCGAACAAATGCCTCGATTGTCATAACCTATTTTGCCATAATAAAGCTCAATGATGATAACGCACAAGAAGCTCTTTCACATTCATATCTTCTATCTTCCATCCCCCTTTCTTGATTGACTTCCATTGTCCTTCTCGAGTCCGTGTAGCCCGCTATCACATGACTGAGTATAATGACACACCAAAAACATTTGCATTTCATATAGTTACACCTACATCACCACATATAAGCATTTCATACATACATATAGATATCACAATTGCATCACATCCTACATACAACACATGTTAGCACATCTCACATTTTCATTATGTAAATAATAATTTGCATTATCATATTCATTTGCATTACATACATTCACATTTGCATCATGCATCACATATACAACATAAAAGAACAAAAATATATTGCATTGCATCATATAAGCATCCATATCATAAAACATGTATCACATAAGAACATTTCATCACATAGGTATGCATGCATATAGCTGCCGCAAAAATGGATCATCTCTCATATATAATCAAAAGTGTCATGATACAATGATGTCAAAAGAATCATATGGCTACAAAATCACCCGCAGGTGTCTACAATACAAAAATGGTACAATACTGATACATAGGGAGCCCTCTAAGGCTATGATGAACTCCCTCCCTCGGAGCTGCCTGGCCTCGACAAAGTTTGAGCCCTAGAAGGACCCACCCCAAGATCAACTCTCCTGGCCCCTGTGTCCCCTGCAGCCACCCCTCGTGTCGTCCTATCCAGATAGAGGAACCCACTGATAACTCCTGCCAACACTATTGGTAGTGCTAATCCTGTCCATGTCATGGTATCCCATGCCACATGTCCCACCCTCATCCCTAGTCCTGGATCCTAGAACACTCATCTCAGTGCATCCCTATCTCCGTCTCGATCATAGGGTACTAACTCCCCATCGATCGGTATCCGTAGAATCCTATATACATCCTCCAAGGTGACTGTCATCTCACCCATCGGCAAATGCAAACTACAAGTCTCTGAGTGCCATCTCTCAGCCAGTGCAGTCAACAATCCCATGTTCACCCGAAACTCAGGCACATACAGAATGTATCTCAATCCCATAACCTCAATCGCAGCTCAGTCCTCGGCTGTCAACTCAGGTCGCAACCTCTGAGTCGATGGGAATCTCTCCCGTGACTCCAGCATCGGCAAGTACTCCTGCAGTCAAGCAACTCAATCATGTCAGTTATCGTGGCATTCATTGTTTATCACAAAATTCTACTCGTTATCTAAATGCACATAGCTATTTATCCTAGTGACACTCACTGTTCATCACAAAGTGTTGCTATCTATCCTAGTGACACTCACTGTTCATCACAAAGTGTTACTCACATTTGCACTCCCTGTTCATCACAAAGTGTTACTCACATTTGCACTCCCTGTTCATCACAAAGTGCTGCTCATATTTTAGTACTCCCTGTTCATCACAAAGTACTCTATCTTGGTACTCACTATTCATCACAAAGTGCCTTGATCTATCTTAGTCTTCCCTAGAGAACCTGCTTGAGTGTATCCTCTCAACAACTTATCCAATCGACAGCATATGTTCATCACAGAACTGCCGATTTGACCTGGAAGACATAAATGCGCATTTATTACATTACCTAGTATGCATTAATGACAACAATAAATGCATCAAAGTACGAGGAGGTTTTGTGGTACTCACTGGCTCTCCTGCCTCCGTTGGCCTCTAGAATCGGCGAACACGGTCGAAACTATGAACAAAAGCCATCGCTGCTAACTGTTGCTGCTTTATTTTCGCTTTGCACTATGCTCTTGTGACGGTGTAGATGACAATGAGGATGTATTTTCCCCCGTGGTCTATCTTATAGATTGCCCTAGCTCTCATTTCCCGAGTCAGTCTTCCTTATCCCGTGACTTTGTCATTTTATCTGATTAGTCCATTCAGTCCATTCTATCCCGTCTTTCTTATCGAGAGATTGTCTGCAATCTTTTCAGACATTTTCATCCAATCTCTCGAGGGGGCATATCATTCCCATCCTGGGGCAACTTTGTATCAGTTCATCTTATCTTCTTTGAAACAACGCGACAAGCCGGATTGTCTCAAAGAGGGGCAAAATGTAGACACCCAAAATTGTCATGTCTAATTAAATAAATATTTTATTTATTTAATTATCTAAGCCTAATTCTTCTATTAATTAAATAAATAAAAATTTATTTAATTCCTTCATTTATCCTCTTCTAGCCTTATTTCTCATTTAAATAAATACATTTATTTATTTAAATTATCCCTTTCCTAAATTAAATAAATATTTTATTTATTTAATTGTCCTATTTCTTCTATTAATTAAATAAATCTTTATTTATTTAATTAATTCATTATCTTTTTCTACACATGACACATGTCATTCATCTCTTAATTCCTACACTACCTACCTCTTTCATTATTTTGGTATTTCTTTTACCTACCCTCTAATCCTAGCCGACCTCTCTTTTTACACCTCTCAATCTTAACCCACCATTTCTTATTGTGTCTTCTATTTAAGAAGATGCTTTCTTCATTGTCAAACCCTAATGACATATCCTAATGACACATCCTAATGACATATCCTAATGACAAACCCTAATGACTGATTTTGGAGTACTTGGCTACACTACAATTCCACTTGCAACCACATTCCGTTCTTTGTTGAGCTCTTGTGCATATAAAAATCTGAGAGCAAGTATATCAAGCAAGATCAATGGAGATAGGAAGAATGGAGATCAAAACCCTATTGGACATGTGATGGTATAATCTTTGTGATTTTGAGTTATTTGCATTGTCTTAGGTTATCTTCATATGTTATGGTGGATCTTTGTTCATTGTTAGGCTAGGGTTTTGTGGTTGAATTCATTTAGCCTTTCAATTTTGCTATTATTGTTATCCATTTTCACCATAAACAATAGCATATATATGTATATACTACATGCATAAACGAGGTTATTTTAAAAGCACAGTTCATAAATATTTATATGGATATATATGTGTGTACATGTATGTATGTATATATGTATATATATCTATATATATATGTATATATATGTATATGTATATGTATATGTATGTATATATATGTATATATATATGTGTGTGTGTGTATGTATATATCTATATATACAAGAATGGAAGTTTATTACTGCTGATCTGAAAATACAAATGCACAGTTAATATATGATTTAAAAATCAGGCTTTATTATTTTGTTTTTTTGAAACAGATTATATGTATATATGTGTTTATATATATTTTTTATTTTTTTAATACTTAGAATATATATGGATAAATATATTTACATGCAGGTTTGAAACATTTAAGTGTTCATATGTAGTTCTAAGGCTTAGACAAATGTATATTCATTCAAATAACTAGAAAGAAGAATTCTTATTTATAAATCTGCGACTTCAATTCCATTTCAACTAATCTATCTTTTTGCAAGCTATTTAAATGTAGGTAGGAATGAAAAGAAAACTCCTTCTTACTTCTTTGCTAGAATATCTTTTACTAAACTAAAATGCACTTTATTACTAGATTCAAATCAGATTTAAACAAGAACAAAATTTCATGCTCTTTACATTTAGACTTAAATGAACAAAACAGATTCATGAAATTCTTTTTTTTTTTTGAAAAATACATGAAATACCCCTTTATGATTTAAATTTACACATGGAGTTGTAACAAAGAATAACTAATACAATTTTTAGAATAGGAATTACACAATTTCTTTTTTTCTTAGTCTAACTAAAATCTGAAAATAAACAACTCAACACTATATAAAAGTAATCCCTTTTTTTAACCTTTTTATTCATTTCAAACAAAATAGATTTAGATTACATTTCTTGCCTTGCTTTCCTTGTTTCTAAATAAATAAATCTATAGAAAAAATAAAAACTTTTTCACGTAGATTCTTTTGAAAGACCTATAGACTTATTTCTCTTTTTTTTTACATCCTTTTTTTTTTTTGAAAATGACTAAATACAATAGGAAAATTGAAATTTGAATATGAACAATGGAGTGCACTTGTAGCACACTTAAATAACCACTTTAGGAGACTACCTTCTCTCCATCCTCTAGATAAGTTGCAGACCTACAAGTAAAGCTATGGTTGTGACCATGGAAGCTCACCTCACAACCTAGGCCTACTAGAGGCCACCCCAAACTAGGAGAACCAAGGACCAAACAATTTACACACATACTCAATACACAAATAGAAAAAAAGAAACCAGATTTTACAACGAAAACATTCCAACAATAAACTCCCAACCCAAGGTTTGCACATAGTCACCAAGTGACTCAAAACAAGGGGTGAAGGTGGACCAAGTATCTAAGGGGAGAACTGCATTGATAACCAAATTCCTTCAGAAGGCTAAAAATATCCATCTACTTGGTCTATCACATGACCAAAAACAATCCTTATGACCCACAAGGCTTGAAGCCAAAATCCCCTTATGACCCCCATATTTTATATATATATAAAAAACAGCAGCAAGGCTCTTAAAATCTTGTTTATCCCTCTCTTCCTAAAAGAGAGACTCTACACCCTTAGATTGTCATAAAAAACCTCCACCCCAAGACTACTCTTCCCTCCCAAGGGTGAGTTTAGTCTTGACTCCCATGTACAAACAAACAAGGAAATCAAAAAGAAACCAACTAAAAAAAAATCAAATCATAATAGAAACACATTCAACTCTTAAATAATTGCAGATTTTTACAAACACACAACATGAATGCAACTAATTGCTTGGGAAGTAATAACACCAACGTCTACTCCATCTATGGCATGTATGTTGCAGAAGAGCTTCCCAATTCCCTTACAATCTCCTTAGCCAAAATTATACTACCAAAATTACAAATCCTACACAAAACTTGTCTTCAAGATTGGACAGTAGGTAATCAAAGTCCCAAGTTTGAAAATCTCCCCTATGTAGGCTCTCCTCACACTTTCCAACTTCCTTGGAAAGGATGTGAGTTCCCATAGATTGGTCTTCCCAACCTCTTACATGGTTTCTAGAAATGGAAACTAAAAAAGGTGGTTGCAAGATGGGAAAGTGCACTTAAACACCAGAAAGGAAGGTTGTCTACCCAAGAGTCAACCTTCTAAAAGTTGATTTTCGTCCATCTTGGAAAATCAACTTTTGAAGCGACTCCACAATCACATGTGAGTGGTCACATGGCTAAAAATTCCCTTTATCCATAGGTATATCAAGTGGGCCTTCAAAAGTGACCTAAACTCAACCATAGGAGTTAGTTTGACCCCCAAAAAACCCACCTAAAGTTTGTCTACGGGTCAAACTTGATTTGACCAAAGTAAAGGCTCTCTAACCAAGTTATCTTTTGGGTTGAAAATTCATAGGGTTTTACAATTTCCCTCCAAAGGACATGTCATTTTCCAACTCACAACACATCACAAGTGTCAAGTGACACCATAAAATACATATCACAAAATACACTTGGCATGTCCTTTTAGGAAATAAATAAAATTAACAATTACAAATATGAACATACACTCAAGCATCACTATTATGAAATTAAACATATTTCATACGAGGTATTGTCTCTCCAAATAGACAAACCTTGTCTTTACTATCTGTAGTGTCATAAAATTATGACCCTAGCAATTTTAACCACATTTGAGGTCATCACTGTGGCAACAACATCTCCTTTCTCAATTAAGAGCCCTGCCTGCACCTTCACCCCTTGAATCCCCCTATTTGAGCCCTGAGACTACCTCAGGACCCTGTATGGGCTCCAAGATAGAGCAGGACAGAGGCGTGGCACCCCTTTCCCTCTTGGACAGGGGCGTGGCGCTCCTATCCTCCCTCTTAGGGAGGCCCTAAGATGGGTCCCTCTGGCCCCTTTTTCTTAATTTTCTCTTCGGGGGTTTCAATCTCTCTTTTTCATCCTTTGATGGATGAAAATTAATTCTCTGAGGCATGTATAAAAGAGAGTTAGTCTTCTCATTTGCATATACACAGATACACATATAGGCAATCATATACAAGATTCCAAGTAGAAGGTCTTCATTCATCCATTGGAGCAACATTAAAATATTCATTTGCAAGCATGTGTGTGTGTTAGGGTTTTGTCATGTTACATGTCATTTCATGTGACACTTGTGATTTCATTCAAGAATCAAAGCAATCATCATCAATAAATTGCAGATCTACAAGGTATACATTTACATCATTTACATTCAAGCATTTGCAATTACTTTATTTCAAGGTTGATTCCTCAACCAGGGTTTGACAGAGGCAAACCCCTATCCACAACCATTCTTCCCTTTTTTTTATGTGTGTAGGTTGCAGGTGTGCAACTGTAATTGCAGGTTTGGGCTTCATTTGTAGAGACAGAAAAATCCTTTTCGTTTTGCAGATTTTTCGGAGGACCTGTGCACGTTCAACATAGTCCTAACAAATTTTCTCCAAATTTCTAGGGCAGATCGGTATTAGTCTAAATATCTCAAATCCAAAGTTACAATGCGATCCCAAACTGGTAGCTCCTCATTTCACCCATTTTATCTCTCTTTTCTGCATAGTCAATAATCAACTCTTCTACTTACAAAAGAGGGTAAATTGCATTGCACCCTTACAATTCACTTAGTATTCACATCCTTATTCACTCTAGGGTTTGGATCTAGTTAATTCAACCCCTCTTTTGATTTGAAAGTATCTCCCAAGTGAAAATTATCCTAGTGATTTCCTTTCTCTCTCTTAGGTGGGGAATCACTAGGGTTCAATTTTCCATTTTATATTTTGGTGAACCCGACATCTTACACATTAATTCTGATTTCTTCTTATTAGATCTAAATAATTGCAATTTGAATTTCAAAATTTCATTTCCAAGTTTGATCATTTTGCAAATTTTAGAGGTTAATTGCATAAAAACCCTAATTTTTCATTTTGAGGAAATTAAGCTTGTGAAGTATAATATTTTAGTTGCTTCTTTCAGATCTGACTTTTATTTCTAAATTTCAATTCAAATCTATCTTTTCATTCTAAAAATTAAGTGGTTAAAAAATAAACCCTAATTTTTAAGATTTTCCTATTTCAACCTTTGACTACTAATTTGACTGATCTAGACATCTCCAAATTAGCTATTTTTTTGGATTCTGCAATAAAATCATAATATATATCATCACTGAAAATTTTGAAAAAAGTTGGTCAGACCAAGTGCACTTTGCACATGGTCCCTGGTTTTTTTCCCAAAATGTTGGGAGTCAGATTTGACTGTATTTTTCTGCTTAAATCCAAAAAATTGGCATATTTTATCAAATTTTAAACCTCCTAAGGTAATAAACAAACTCAAAAGTGCATGTTTGATTTTCTTGAAATTTTAAAAAAAATCTAGATTTGAAATTGAATTTGTGCAAAACTTGGATCTTACTTCAATTTTTAGATTTATCATTGTTTTCATACCTGTCTTCTTACTACAAAAAATTCAAAATTTTAAAATTCAATGGTTAGGACCTAAAACCCTAATTTTCAAAATTAATTGGATTTTGTACAAATCTCAATCATTTTCCCACAATTTCAGTTTTCTAAACATCATCTAAGGTGGCCTTATCCATTATGTGTGACTATTTTTCAAATTTGCAATTCAATTCCTTATTTTTCTCAAAACCCTCATAGGGTCCTATTTTCACATTCAAATCTTTATTTCACCTATCTAGAAATCATAAAATCAACCAATTTTTTGGGGTTATCTTTAAAATCTTCGTAACTTTCATCCCTGAAAAATTTCTGAAAAAGTTGGGAGGATTGTTTTGGCATGATTTTTGGAAGAATTTCTTGGGAAATGGCAAAACACTTAGGAAAGTGTTTTGAGGTTTTGACTTTGGTATAGATTGTATTTTTGTTATGGGTTATGATCAACCTGTTAGCACATATTTTTATAAAACATTTTGTGCTATATGGAGGCCTTATTCCTATTATATGAGAATTTACTGTTGGTTTGCATATGCAGGAACCTTATTAGCATGAGTAAAGTTCTCTAAGGATCAACTATTTCAGGAGTGTCAAGGTATCAATTGGGCACACTAAGGGCATGCACTAAGTATAGACTGCACAAGGAATCCAGTATGGGAGCATTTATCAGTGGAGAAATCATTATGGTATAATCTAAGGATATTTTTTAGTATGTATCAGACCCTATGGGATAGCTGGGATCACTATTATTCATGGTGGATGGCTCATTTTTTCAAAACTGCAAAATTTCAATTATCGGCATAAGTAGTCCCGATGAAACAACATTGGCAAGCAAAAGAAGGATTATCGGCATGACATATATCGATAAATTAGAATGAAGATTCATTAGAGAACTTAAATAATATTCAACATAGTGCACACTCTTGGAAAAATCATACCATCGAGATAAATTGTTCAGATGAGGCAGAAGGAGGGTGTTTTTCTATCGGCATGTATCGGCTTATTGGATAAGTGTAAAAATTGCTATACCGATAACCTATGAGGCTATCGATGTAACTTATAACAATGAAGAGGCAACACATATCATGGACTTATAGCATCAAGAGATCGAAAATAATATGAAAAAACTCTATCCCAATACCCGATGATTGAAGGGGACTGAAGGCGGGTCCATCAGAGAAAAAGACCATATTAGGATAGTGAAAAAATAGCTAGGCCGATCCCCGATGACATGGAGAGTCGGAAGGTGGAACCATTGGTATTACCTATACCGATAAAGCAAACTTGGAGGTATAAAGCATAAAAGTGCATCGGAGTAATATCAGGACTTTGAGAGGAATAGAAAAAGTCTATTCCGACCCTCGATGAAAATAAAAGTGACTGTGGGGATATCGGTGTGTATTATACCGATAAAGTAACATGAAGTTGAGACTCATCGGGACATCAAGAGGAGAAGTTTTATTCTATGTCGAATCCTGATAGGACGGTTACGATGGATGGTGAGTTGCAAAGGGTTCTTCAGGGTGAGTTATGTCGATAACGCATGAAGCTTAGTCAGAATGCAGATCAAAATGTTGAGGTCATTGAGGCATCGAAGGGACATAAAATGAACTATGCCGATACTCAATGGGTTAAGTAAAAAATCCGAAGGTGGGTGTATCAAGGAGAGTTATACCAATGGATCATGAAAACAAAAGCAAAGCCAAAATTGAGAGTATCCATTGGGATAAAATGAACCATCGGGATAAAATGAACCATCCAGATAGGAGAAAAATTACTATCCTGAGACCTGATGAGTTGGTTGGGATAGCTTGTGTCAATCAAAAGGTAAGAAGCAGTAAAGTCATAACAAACGGTGCCAAACAATTGAATCATCAGGAAAATTCTCGTCGATTAGCCGTTGAAGGTCTTGATGCGAAAAACTAACAAGATGGCTTCCACTAAATGCATCCATTAGGTAGGTCTGATGCCACATGAAGAAGATCCATCAGGATGTAGTAATTAAGTACAAGATTAGACTCCTTGGGGATACATAACTAGTGTTGCACAATGATATTTCGCACAAAGTTATTGCAGAAGTTATTAGGTGTTCATTGAGAAATATTTTGAGTTCCTGAGCATAGAGAAAATAATTTGCACAGATGGAAGGGTCAAGCTCAAAAGGGAAGCAGAAGGTCGTTGAAATATCTAGTAGCACATCAAAAAAATCAAAGGGTGAAGTCAGTGAGGCTCGGAGGAAATTAAATCAAGACATGATAGATCAGATGAGCTCTCCAGAAGCTAGGTCACACAGAGCTAAGGTGGATTTTCCTATTCGCGACCAGTTGGAAGATATATATAGAGAAATTGGAGATGTATTGACAATAGTGTGAGGGCACAAGCTGTTTCTTTTCCATTACTTCCGCAAGGATGAGCCCATGCCGATTTCAAACCCGTTGAGTACTGGTTTAGGTAAACTCATGGTACCTAATGTCTTTGTAAATATTGATTTGTTGAAGCTCCTGGTAAGACATTATGATACAAAAAAGCGGTGCATTCTATTGCTTGACAGGACCATTTTAGTCCACTTTACAGTAGTCACAATTCAGGAGGTTTTTGCAGTGGATCTTGAAGCGAATGTGCCCTTATCTTTTATGGATTTGGAAGAGGAATACAAAAAATTGGATACTACATACCAGGGTTGGAACCTCACTATCCACAAAACATAGAGGGGGAGGATGGTCCTCCTTATGATATGACCATTTTCAAGAAATATTTACAGTATACATATATGGCATGTGATCAGGTTGGAGGAGTAGAAGCTCCTGATGTAGCAAACATGGGACCGCTGGTTTTAGCAGTAGATATTTAGAGACATGAGCCTAGAGCTTTTGATTTTTCTTCATACCTGGTGGGTAGACTTCATGAAGGCTTCCTAAACTTGAAAGAAAACCCAGACAAGAACTTCAAGCATTATTCTTTTTTAATGCACATTGTTTTATTTTATGGGATATTGAGAGGGTTATGGCCAGGGGGTTTGAATGTAAATACAGTTGGGAAGAAAGGACAAGATCAACCAGTTCAGTTATGGGTTTATCTCTGGGATTACAGATATGTAAATTCCCATTACATCAAACTTGGAGAATTATTTTTTAAGCCAATTTTCTTACTCTTTGGTGAGCCTCTACAGGGATCATTTTTTGAGGATGTAAATATGTTTCTTAGGCCTCATGAGTACAAAAATATGAAGGTTAATCACAATTGGGGTGATTGGTACTCATGCCAAAATTTCACCTTTGTTTGGTGTTATGGATTTGAAGGTTACCCCTATGTGCTACTGAAGCCTGCAATGGACAGGATTGGTCTTTTGGAAATTGCAAGGAAATTAAGTGTCTCTAATGCCAAACATTTCAGAGGTGCACACAAGCAAGCCTTTCTCCTTAACACACTTAATTTCCTGGATTTCAAAATTGTATCTACTAGAGAATATGAGGCTATTGATAGGAAGATGGTGGATGAGTACAACCTATTCCAGCACACATCCAGAACAAATTATGATCCCGAGGGCTACATCTGTTAGGCCCAATATGGAAAGCTAATGTACTAAGAGGGGAGGGGTGAATCAGTACTTCAAATCCTTTCTTCAATAATAACTTTACTATTATGCATAAACCAAAAACTGTTGTAACATAACATAAAGCTAAAACAAATAAATAAAAATCATACATGATTCACTCCATAACACATATATTTTGGTTATGCAGAAACTCTTGGTTAGAGAGAAAAACTACGGTGGGGATGGCACCCACAACTTCACTACTACAATAATAAAGGTTGCTCGGTTAGAGCTACATGTTTAGCTATTTCTGATAGCTTACCCTGTTAGGAGTATCAAGATCGTTAGATCTACCTTGCTAAAGGATTTTACAACACTTATTCTAAATATTACACCTGGTTAAAGGCTTTACAATTTATAGACTTTGTTAGAGTCTTTTACCCTATTAAATGTTTCTCTTACAACTCAAAATATTACAATAAAATCTTTACAAATATCTGCAACTTTACATTTGAAATGTTATAGCAGATTATATGTGCTCAAAATGAGATTACCTTGCTTATACCATACCTCGGTAACCCATAAAGTAACTCGGTAAACCCTTCTATTTACTCTATTCCTTGACTATTCTCTGAAATCCTTCTTGGTGACCTTTGTGTCTCTAACAGTCACAATACTCAGTGCTTCCTTATCTATTACACATTTCTTGCTTCACATACCTCTCTCTCTTTGATCCTTAATTCATGTTGTATAAATAGAACTCTTATGTCGGCGATCTGTTCATTGCTTCGATCTTACAATCATGATTTATCGAATGAATAACCATACAAAATATTTCATTGGATAGATGACCTCAAGATCATACAAAATCTTTAAGTGCAATTTCCAATGTGATAACGGTTCTTTGTTCCTTGATCTTGTAACACGTTTCCCATGTGTGTCTAGGTTCAATGAATCTGGTAACATGTTTCACTCAATGTGTGTTCACTCAGTATATCATTTTTGCTACTCGGTAGACATAGAGTGTTACTCAGTAGACAGCTCGGTGTATACTAGGCTCTATGACTACTTTCTTCTATAACCGACTGCTCTGTGCTTACCGTCTAAATATTTCGGTAGTAGTAACCGACTAGAGTATATAGAATGACTTTGCACATAAAACTAATGGCAACTTAGTAAGTAGTAACAATCTCCCCTTTTGACATTAGTTGAGATGTTTGAAAAAACTTGTTTCAAAGTCATAACTCAAAAATCTATATACTTACAAAATTTGACTAATCAGACAGTATATACATTTGTCAATAAAATAGTATATTTAGATATACTCCCCTTATCAATATACTGTACAAAACTCTGATTATGCATGCATTGTGATCAATATTCTGTATTAACTTCTTGGTTGTCACTGCTTAGTATACTCCCCCTGTATACTACACTCCTCCTTTGATACTTTGATACTATACTCCCCCTTTTTGACAAACATCAAAAATTAGTTACCATTTGGTGGAGACAACTGGTCAAAAATGGATTTGTACTTTCTCCTTGCATCGGTAAGAGTGGCAGAGAGGGCATCCTTGACACTATCTATGAGTGAATTCTGAGCTGTAATGTCAGCTAACAGTGAAATTAGTCCATCTAAGGTGCTTCCCTCTAGTTGAGTGGATAGGGAGGTGGCCTTGTTAATCTATTCTTGGACGGAGGACAAGTGTGGAATGAATAAGGTTTGAAGAGTCATAATGTCCATTCTTATTTTGTGCTCTTCATTCCTAAGTTCCAATTGTTGAGCCATGAGCTTTTGTAACTTTGTATAGAAATGTTGAATAGAATTTGGCTCAGTGGTCAACTTATTTGAGAGATCAGTGATCACTTTCTCAATCACTTCTATTTTATTTTGATATCTTTAATGAATAAAGAGAATGTACAAAGTTTTTGAAATAAATAAAGAATGTGCTTGAGTTGAGGGGACAACTCAGCAATAAATTTGAAAAGTTTTACTTTGCCAATAGCAATAGCTTTCTGTACCTCTTCAATCATTTTTGCAGTGAGCTCTTTGTCCTTTAACTTGCTCAAGTATTCATATGCGTCTACTCCATATGTCTCTATTTTAGTTAGGAGTTCATCTAGTTGAATATGGATGGCTGCATCTTTTGTCATTGTAGCTTCAGGTAGCATATCTGTTAATAGTGCTTTCACCTTCTGAAGTACTTTGTTTTTCTTTTGAATAGCCATTTTTTTTTCTTGTTCTGCTTTGGCTTTGCATAGTTCATTGAATTCAATGAGTGCTTGCCCTTTTAATTTGGATATGTCTACATTTGGCAACACTATTGGTTTTGACAATTCTAATTTGAAACTATGCTTTTTCATTTTCTTTTCTTTAGTTTTCACCGGTTGAACTAATACAATGGCTTGGGAGGCTTGTTGACCCTCGATAGGTTGCTCAGTAGAGGCAATACTTTTGTCAATTTCTTGAACCTCTAATGTAGCCTTCGGTGAATCCTTGCTCAAGGTCTCAGTTGTAACATTTTTAGTGCTGGAAAGAGCTTGAGAAGTTTGTTCCTCGGCGGCCTGAGAAGTAGCTTCCCCTTCTGTATACTTGTGACCCTTTGTTCCTTGTTCAATATTCTGAGGGGCCTCAGTTGAAATAGGCTGAGTGACCGAAGGATAGGGCTGAACTTGTTCCAAAACTGACTCACTGGATACCAGTTTGGCATATGCATTCCCTTCTATCATTTCCTGTTCTTGTGCCTCGCTGTCCATGATATCCTCATCAATTTGTATAGTGTCAGCAGGGTCTTGCTCGATGATATCAGGATCTTGCTCAGTGACATCAACTATTTCAACTTCAACTTCCTCACCATCATTCTTGATTCGAAATATTTCCTACCACTTTTCGTTGGTCTCATTCTCTACATCCAAATAAAGGTCATTCATCAATTTCAAAGTTCTTTGTTTGACTAGGAAGTTTGTGTGGTAGTTTTTCAGATGTTCATTGATCTCATCTACCAACATGTCTGGAAAGAGATGTACCAGGCTTCTTTCTCTCATCTTCTTTTCTGAGTCCATGGCATATTTCCACCTATTATCAATATGTGAATACAATTCTTTTGGAAGAGAATTAGTTACTTCCAATGGGACCAATCGGAATTTCAAAAGAGTACAGATTACGGCTTCCTTAATTTGTCTCTTTTTTGTATCAAATATGGAGTCATATTTTACATATCTAAATGCTCCGAATCCACCATATTGCTTCAGATCAGCATAAAAGTTATCAACACTATGTACTTCTTCCTTTTTACTCTTGACAATCTGAAATTTACTTTTGTCTTCAAATTCGGTGTCATTGGACTCTTTAGTCAAAATGGGTCTCCGAGTAGATTTCTTATAAGTTTTTGTTACCTTTGGTGCAGCAACATTCTTTGGTTTCTTATTCGGTGACACTGCAGATGATCTTGTGTTTGGGCTCTTTACTGAAGGAGTCGGTGATACCTTTGGTGTATCATGTTTCTTCCTTTTCAAAACTTTCCCTTTAGGAAACTTGGTGCTCAATGTAATAGCTGCCTCTTGGGCTTTAGATTTCTCCTCGATGATGACTACAGTGCCCTTGATAGGTGTGGAGGAAGAACCTTCTCCAAATTTCTCCATTAATGCCTTGATCATTTTTGTTGCTTTCCTTGTAGCCTTGGGTACTACAATGCTCATCTTAACTTTCTATTTAACTTCTTCATATGTTCCATACCTGATTTCTATAGCATGCCTTGGTAATGTAAGAAAAGCATCTATCTACTATTGTGTGATGTCAAAATCAATCTCATAACCCATAGGTGGCAAAGATTGAGTTCTCAGTTCCACAACATTAACATAGCAGTAGTCGGTGTCTACTTCAAAGCATATGTCATCTTTGTATTTCTCTACTAACTTGGGTGGAATTCTATACCTGTTATGCATCTTTTCCTGAAACTTGCTAAAGTAATCATCCATAATATCATTAAATTTATCACCTAGCCATTTGATGAAGTCATTGATTTGATGGGTGATTGGTCGATGTAGCTCCCAAACTACATTACCAACTGATGGAAAGAATTTCTCAAAATAGAAAAACATGCATACCAAAAGTGATCCAAACTTCAGTGTGTTAGCCGAGTTGTTCTTCTTTGGCTTCCTTATGGTATTTAGATTCTCAAACAGGTTTTTCAATAATACTTCGCATAGATCAATTTTCATTCCTTTCTTCACAATTTTATATGCTAAATCGACTACTGCATAGGGTACACTATTTTCCCTTGCCAATTGAAAGAAACAATAACCTATGACTCTAATGGCAAACTTCAACTCTGCATCTATGACAATGTTCAATTTTAGTCCTCTGCAATCAGATTCAACTCTGGTTAAAGTGATCAATTCCTTTTGTGATATCATTTTCTGAGCTCAGGCATGATCAAAAATAGGGTAACCGGTGATCAAATGAATGATTTCCTTGGTGATTTTGAATGGTTGCTCCTATAACCACATGAAATCATCATGAACTTTGCTCAAAACAAACTTGAACCATTGGGGTTTGAAGACTGGAGGGTAGGTTAGGGCTTCAGTCAATCCCTTGATTTTAATGTGTTCATACTTGCTATCCAATTTCCCATCAGTACACAATTCATCATATGTGTCCTTGACTTCAACATGACCTAGTTCCTCGACATGACACTTAGTGAAGAATATGACATCCTCAACTAGTAAAACCCTATCCAGAATGAGTGAAAATGCAGTTTTATCATCTGGTTTAGATGCTACTTTGGGAGTTAGAGAGTATTTCAGTGAGGGCTTTTTAATATTCTCAACAACGACGGGCTTCTGGATCTTAGGTGCCATTTCAAATTTCGGATAATCACTTAACAAAATATCCTTAGGGTTTGAAAACTTTTAAACGGTAGACGCTTTCCACTTAACAAATGTAAAACAGATGTTTACAACTGATATGATCGGTAAACTAACTTGACAATGCATTGTGATTGATGTAAATACCTTGAATTTTGCTTTGGTGAAGGTTTGATTGCCTTTGAATCGCTTTGCTCTGCTCTCTTGAAAACTTGGTAAGTGTAAAATGACCGTGCAAAAGCTTTAAGTACACAATTTTACCTTATCGGGCTTCATGCAGTTAGGTCATAAAATATTAAATGCACTCGATACCACTTTCTTTTTATGCTTTTACTGAGTAGCCAGACTTCTTGTATTTATGGACTAGACAGGCTTCCAAAAGACTTGATAAAATTTCAAATTTCCTAATGCATCTTTAGTTATGTAGATTTTGAATTAAGTACATGACAAAATAGGAACTGTTAAGATTTAACCTTGAGAGAATGCAGTCCCTTCATACCTTTACCGATTAATTTGGAATAGGTGCACCTAACTCGGTAGATAAGGTGCTTTCTTCATTTGACACAATTTCCTTCTTTTTCCAAATCATTTGAAATTTGCCTTTTATTTCCTTAGTGTCTCCTCTAGGTTGATCTCTGCAATCTCTAGCCAAGTGTCTTACTTTGTGACAATGAAAACATGCCATACCAGGATTTCTCCGTGATCTTCAGTTGTTCATTCCAAATCTTATAAAGCAGTTGGCACTTATATTTCCATATCTTCCACAACATTCACACCATATCCTTGTATTGTAATCCCATGGTAGTGCAGAATATTATCAGTTAGGATCTGTGTGTGTTCGGTAGCCTCTAGTATTTGCTCGGTGTGCAGACCACATATAGTTCTTTTGCTTAAACCAACACTTCTTGGTACTATGTCTATATCTATTGTAGTTTTTACAAAATCCTTTGAATTTTGCCTTTTGATAATTGCTAGTAGACTTTGTCCTACATTGGTTAGATGTGTGACCATATTTATTGCAATTGTAACAATAACCATTAGACCTTATGACATTCGGTTGCTTACCTTTTCTGATTTGGCACATGTTAGAAGTATGTCCTTGTTTTCCACAGTAGTTGCAAATAAGTTTCTTTCCTTTGATGTTCTTCTTGTTTCCAGCTTGCTTTGATGATTCTCCTCTCTCGGTAGTGTGGATTCCCTTCTCAGTAGAGTCTTTTCCTTTGTAACCGAGTCCTGCAACTTTGTTGGGTCTTTTTGTATTCAGTTGCTCATCCAACATCTTTGATGCTTCATAACTCTTTTTCAGTGTTTCTTTGGATTTCTTCTTTGTTTCAAGTTCATCAATCAATCTTGATAGTTCAAGTTTTAATGCTTGATTCTCATCATCTTTCAAATTTACTTCATGATGTGCATAACCCAATTGATCTGACAGATTTTGTTAAATACTGGTCAACCTTGTGATTTCATCATTCTTTTTCAGATACTAATGCTTTAAGATGTTGTTTTTCTCTTTCTAGATCTCTTACTTTATCCTCGACTGTCCTCAATGCATCAATATTTTCAGTCATCTATGTGCTAAAATGTTCATGTCCTCTTTTCATTGCTTTTAGCTGGTCAATCTGTGCTTTGTTCTTTTCTTTCAGTTCTCCAATCATCTCTTCAGTCTCTTTAGATATACTGTTCTCAAATGATGTCTCAATTTGTTCCACTAACTCTTGAGAGTCCTACAAATAATCAAACAATCTTCTTCTAACTTTCAATGATTTTTGCATTTGTCTTTGCATGTCTACAATCACCTGATTAGCATGATCCAACTCTTCTTCCAGATACACAATTCTCCAAGATTGTTTATAGCCTTCCATTGATAAGATCTTTTTCTTTAGGTTGTTAATCCCTTTTCCAATATTGAAGCTCTGATACCAATTGTTAGGCCCAATATAGAAAGCTAATGTACTGAGAGGGGAGGGGTGAATTAGTACTTCAAATCCTTTCTTCAACAATAACTTTACTGTTATGCATAAACCAAAAACTACTATAACATAACATAAAGATAAAACAAATAAATAACAATCATACATGATTCACTCCATAACACATATATTTTAGTTATGTAGAAACTCTTGGTTAGAGAGAAAAAATGCGGTGGGGATAGCACCCACAACTTCACTACTGCAATAATAAAGGTTGCTCGGTTAGAGCTACATGTTTAGCTATTTCTGATAGCTTACCCTGTTAGGAGTATCAAGATCGTTAGATCTACCTTACTATAGGATTTTACAACACTTATTCTAAATGTTGCACCTGGTTAAAGGCTTTACAATTTATAGACTTTGTTAGAGTCTTTTACCCTGTTAAAGGTTTCTCTTACAACTCAAAATATTACAATAAAATCTTTACAAATATCTGCAACTTTACATCTGAAATGTTATAGCAGATTCTATGTGCTCAAAATGAGATTACCTTGCTTATAGCATACCTCGGTAACCCATAAATTAACTTGGTAAACCCTTTTGTTTACTCTGTTCCTTGACTGTTCTCTAAAATCCTTCTCAGTGACCTCTGTGTCTCTGATAGTCACAATACTTAGTGCTTCCTTATCTATTACACATGTCTTGCTTCACATACCTCTCTCTCTTTGATCCTTGATTCATGCTGTATAAATAGATCTCTTATGTCGATGATCTGTTCATTGCTTCGATCTTACAATCATGATTTATTGAATGAATAACCATACAAAATATTTCATTGGATAGATGACCTCATGATCATACAAAATCTTTAAGTACAATTTCCAATGTGATAATGATTCTTTGTTCCTTGATCTTGTAACATGTTTCCCATGTGTGTCTAGGTTCAATGAATCTGGTAACACATTTCACTCGGTGTGTCATTTTTGCTACTTGGTAGACATAGAGTGTTACTCGGTAGACAACTCAGTGTATACTAGGCTCTATGACTACTTTCTTCTATAACCGACTACTCTGTGCTTACCGACTGAATATTTCGGTAGCAGTAATCGACTAGAGTATATAGAATGACTTTGCACATAAAACTAATGGCAACTTAGTAAGTAGTAAAAACATCCACATGTGTAGGAAGAGACAAGGGTTGCAAGATTACTTGCATCAGGAGGATGAATTTGAGGCCATGTGTAAAAATAAGGAAGTGGAGGAGCTTGTAGAGGTTATGGAGACCTTGGAGAAGAAACTAGAAGAGAGAAGACATAGATTAGAAAACATTGAGGGAGAGCCAACTCAAAGTGATTCAGGGGAGAAAGAAGTAGTTTCCAAGCTCTATGCACCTGAGAAAGAGGAGCCAGAAGCATAGGATAAGTTCCTCATTGTGTTAAATGCAGAAATAGATGAAAGGATGACAAAGCACACTTCATTTGTTTCAGATGATTAATTCATCAAGTCTAAAGAGTTTAAGTCTTTATTATACCACTACAAAGGGAAGAAGATGAGGGAAGCAATGCCTAATATCACATCAGAGAATGAGGAGGAAACATTGCAGAAGCTTAAGGCTAGTATTGATGCAGAAGTGGAGACAATCATCCCATAGAGAGGGAGGCAGTTACTAGTGGAAGCAGGTATTATTCTTTTCCCAGGGTGGGATTTGAGTGCATAATTTATTTTTGATAGTCTATTACATGCAGACAATAAGGACTTCAAGTTGGATGTCCAAGGTGTTAGTGATATATTCATTGGATCAAGATATGATGTAGATGAACAGGCAATGTTGTTATGGGCATTGTACCCCCCGAATAAAAGGCAAAAAATCATAGATGTGGATAAAGCCTTTGGTCATATGATGACCCTGAAAGTTAGAGAGGTAGATCCTATGGTCACTGCTGACATAGGTATTGATATCTCAAAATTCATTAAGGCTCAGGTGAAACATGAGATAGAAGAGAAAAATAAATATAAGGTCTTATATGAGGAAACCCTTAAGAAGAGTGGGCATCCAATCCGTCAAATTACTGATTCAGGAAGCCAATAGAAGAAGAAGTTTGAGAAATTAGCTTATGAGCACACTAAGTTGAAGAAGAAGATGAAGAGAATCAGGGCTAATACTACTTGTGTATTGATGAGTAAAAGATATGATAACATGGAGAAGCCATTGGACATATTATGGGGTGTATATCAAATGAACATGGACAATATGGTTTCTAACACCAGAATTTGAGATAGACTCAACTTGTTGTTACAAGATGCATCGACTAGAGAAAAGGTAAAAAAAAAGGTTCAGGGTCTTCTTGTCACACATGATGAATTTGCAAAGGAGTTGAAATCTAAATTTGACGAGTGCCAGCAAATTGTTCGGCGTGGGGTTCCCGGTTTGGTGGATGATGCAGGTGTAATTAAAGATAAGACCATATGGCTTTCTGAGTGTAAGTCTTTACTTAGTACAACCCAAGTTGTTTCCAAGATGGATATTCTTGATATGAATGACACAGCTGACTAGTTTGAGAACTTCTACGTGATCGAGAATGTAGCGAGGGATGCAATATTCAATGCTACAACTTACAAAGATGCAGGCTATTTGCAGCACATTCAGAAGTGCAGATAGCGGCTGGACCAAAAGTCTTAGTTTATTGTTTAGTTTTATGTTTGTAATATAATTGATGTTAGTTTAGGCTGTTTAGGTTTTGTTTAGTTAGTTGTCTAGGATAATGAAAGGGTGTGTCCTTTCATTCATGTCCCTTGGCATATGTACTTGTATTGAGTCATTTTGTATCAAAAAAGGATGATCAGAATGGTCTACAGTTTTAAAAAGGCCAAGGGACTATTAGCCTTATGTTACAAAAGAGTAAATGAGAATGAAAAGTCTGAGAAATCATGTAATCTCTGTGAGTGCGGCTTATGTATTCAGTATTTTTTTTCAGGACCAGTATATAAAACTTACTACTTCTAATTCCTTGATCATTGTGTTATTATTTCATGTTGATGTTTGTTTGAGTCCCCTAGATAAATCTTATAAGGGTTTGCTGTAATGTGACATCACAAGCTATTGTGACTGAATATAAAATTAAGTTTTTTACTTTTCTCGTAGCACTTAATGAAACCATTTCAATGATAGTTTTAAAACTGTCTCTAGGGTCTGATCAATATTTATGTCCATAAGTAATACACTAATTGTCGGATGAAGGCACTGGTCTAGTGTTGATTTCTAGAACAATTCTGATATATGTCTAAGGTCCTTAACTAAGAAGCATCTTTGAATTCTTGTGATCTCTTCCCTGTTCATAATTACTAATCAGTCCTGAAGCTGTTTCTTTTTTTAGTATACATTTTTTCTCAACATTTGGTTTACAAGCACTCAGTAATAAACATTCTTAAAGCACATAAGTTTCAATAAAAGTTTCAGGGAAATTGTTGTTTCTGTTAAACATTTATCCTCAAGTTTAAATTCATTATAAAAAAGCAATCTCTATATGCTTGGAGATTGGGGTACACCCACCCAGGTCTAGCGAACCCTAGAGTGCAGGGGAATTTGGTCTTCAACCATTCTCGTTCATTGGCCAGGGCTGATTGTGGAAATAGAAAGAGGGTTAGTAGTCTCTTATTTTCCCAGTCTGTGGTTTTGGGCACCAATAGATTGGTGACTTTGCTAGGGAGTTGTCATACATAGTTTAACATTCACCTAGAAGCTCCGGTGTTTTTTTATTGAAGGTTTGATAAGTTTAATTTTCCTCATCCGAGTCACACAACAAATTGGCGACTCTGCTAGGGAGTTGTTATACAAAGTTTTCAGAATCTCTAGTAGTTTTTTTTAGACTCTACTGGAGGGAGGATCCCAAAAGATCAGTTAAGCTGGTAATATTTTCCTCTTAGGAGGTGGCGAGTCTACATTTCAATACATGAATAATAATTGGTATTTTGAGATAATAAGAGAAACCCCTAAACATCTATCAATAAAATTGATGCAGGGGAGGAGGTCTCTGCACAAAGGACAAGAAGATCTTGTTCAATTGAGTCCCAAGAAAAGGAACAATGAGAAGAAATCAAACATGGTGTTTGAAGGATATAAGAGACTTCCTAGTAGGGAGGAAGATTATTCATCTGCTGGAAAATTTGAGAATAGAGAGGAAAATCCTTTTTATAAAATAAATGCAAAAGATAATAGACATAGCCATGATGAAATCATGACTGTTGAGGAACATGAAGCAAAACAGTGGGATGAGCTTATTCTTAGAATGACCGATATGAACGCAGATGATGCCAAGATGGCAAGGGAACTTAAAAGGCAACTAGATTGGGTGTTGCAGAAACTCAAGATAGAGAGAAATAATATCTCAAGCCCCAAGACAAACAAGATAGAAGAAGAGAGGGGTGAAACAAGTAGACAAGTAGTTCGAAAGTATAGTTCCCCTCATATGAGAAGAATAGACCAGCATTTTGTAACTTATGATAACCTATTGGTAAATGAAAGTAGAAGATTGAGGGATGTGCATAGGGATCAAAGTGAAGAAAGGCAGGAGGATGGAAGAAGGAATGGAGATGGGGGAAATGATGGGAATTGGAATAACACAAATAGGGGTAACCATGTAGAAAATAATGGGTATGGTAGCTGTAGTCACATAAATCTGTCCACTTAATTAAATGAATACTTAGTATTTATTTGATTATTTAACCATCAATTAATGAATTAATTAAATTAATATTTAATTAATTCATCTTAACCCTCTTCTCCTATTAATTAAATAAATTATTCAATTTATTTGATTTAATTCACTTAACCAAATTCAGACCATTAATTAAATAAATAAATCATATTTGTTTAATTAAATCTTCTCTCACATTTAAATAAATTAATATTTATTTAAATCCCCCAAAATCCCACCTCTCACATTTAAATAAATTAACATTTATTTAAATCACCTTTATCCTCTACCCACTTGTATTTTCCTACAAAAGCAAGTTGCACAATTATTTTAAATAAATAATTTATTTAAATCACCTTTATCCTCCACCCACTTGTATTTTCCTACAAAAGCAAGTTGCACAACTATTTTAAATAAATTATTTATTTAAAATCCTATTTATCCTCACCCACTTGAAACCTTTAATGGTTTCCCTTAAAGTATTCAAACTTGATGGCTTTAAAGTCTTCAAACTTGATGGCTTCCTTCTATAGTCTTCTTAAGACTTTAATGGTTTTCCTTAAAGTCTTCAAGCCTTTAATGGTTTCCCTCAAAGTCTTCAAGCATTTTAATGCTTTATCTTCATTTTTCTCATTTAAATAAATTAATATTTATTTGAATATTTATCCAAATGCAAATTACACCATTTAATTGAAATAAATGATTTTATTTTAATTGAAAATACCAAAATTTCTCCCACTTGCATTTTCCTACAAAATCCACTTGCATGCCTAAACCCCTTCTAGAATTTTCTAATCACTTCTAAATAACCTAACTCCTTCTCTAAACTTTGTCACATTCCTAAGCAAAAGGGAAGTCACTTCTCAAACCCTCAAAGTCTTTGATAACCATTAAAGGCTTTCAACCTTCAACCACTAAATGGCTCAAAGTCTTTGATAACCATTGAAGGCTTTCAAACTTCAACCACTTAATCCCCAAAGTCTCCAATAACCATTAATGGTTACCTCAAACCCTCCCACATGGTTAAAACATTTGTTTTGACTCAACCTCTACCCAACCCAAAGGTCTCATCAGGCCATTAATGCTTTGACCATGATTATCTCTTAAACATTTGCACAAAGCATTATCCTTGGATTAACTCTTAATCCAATGGGTAATCTTAATTTGGACTTGACCCTTAGCCTCTAGATAACCATGAGGTCTTCTCAGGCCTTTAATGCCTCCAACCTCTTCTCTCAACCCAATCCTATGTTGACACTTGTCACCATTTTATTGGTGCCAATTGTGCACATGGATCCCCAACTTTCAAACTTGGCCCTTGATTAAACCATTCAATCTTAACCCTTCATTTCCCCATTTCTTCTATAAATAGAACCCTTCTCCTCAAGCAAAAAAGAGAGAAGCATTAGAGTATTGTTGTTATACTGGTATTAGCATAGAGCTTTCTCATAGCATCACTATCTACACTTGCATAGCATTTTCTTATCATATTCAACTATCTTGAATCTCCATATGGCATCCATGGCTAGTGCTAAAAGCTGAGAGCTACACTCATTTGGGACTTGGAGAGGAGAGGAACAAGGGAGAAGCAACTATGAGCATCTTGATTAGCTATTTTATTTTATGTTTATATGCTTTCTATTTCATGCTTAATATCTCTCTTGATATGCCTGTTTAGGATAATCTTTTGTTGCTAACACCAATGTTTGTTTCTTGTGCTCTTGTGTGTGTTGCCATCAAACAGATTTTCTAATCCTTTTTTGCAGAGCATCATTTGGTGAACCCGACGTGAATCCAAACACCACAAAGATCAACTTTTTTTTTTAACCAATAACATGTTTGAATGTTGAAAATGTCACACAGGTTGCACTTTTGACATTGTTTTGGCACGTTTGACATTGTTTTGGTGCTATTCACCTTGTTTCAACGCTTTTCCCTTCTCTGTCTTTCCCTTTCTTTTAGTGCGTTTGTGTTAAATAACACCTCTGTTCAAACACAGACTAGCACTATTGTAACAGAACATTGTACAAATCACCTTGTAACCAAAAAAAATAAAAATTAGGCTTGTAGAAGCCCACCAAAACATGCAGATTTTTCTAACTAATTGTCTTTTATGCAGGTTCTAATCTTTTTGTGCAGGGGAAGGAGTTAGTTTAAATGCTTTAAAAGTTTCTTTTTTACTTTCTTTCAACAAAAGTTGGTTAAAAAGAATCCATTTTTCCTTCTTGCACAAGTTAAAATAAACCTCACATTTTATTTTAGAGTGCATAAAATGAACCTCAAACTTGTTTTTGGTGCTTAAAAAGAAAATTCATCTTTCTTTATTGCAAAGTAAAAAAAACAACAAACTTCAAAATTTTGCTTTCATTGCAAGTTAGGGATACATTTTGTTTTGGTGCTTAAAATCAACAAAACAAATTTTCTTTCTTACATCAAACTTAAAAATCACAAGCCACACTTCAATTTTTGGGCAAATAAAAAGAACAATCCACTTGTTTTGATTTTTGCAAAAACAAATTTTACTTCAAGCAAACATGTTTTTCTTTAAGTTGACCAGGATTTCCGAATTCTAGGTTACAAAGCACATTGCCTTTGAAGTTAAAAAGAACACCATGGTTGTTGGAGCAACATCTCCAAATAGTTAGATCACATTTGTAATGGTGGATTAAAAAGAACAAGTGTCTTTCGTACTTGGCACACTTGTGCAAAAAGTCAGTCAAGTGGTCCTACCTCTAACACACACTATCCTCTCCCTTGGCTTTTGTGGTCCTAGGTGCAAGAGAAAAGTGTTAGTAACACTCAAAATTTTATCTTTTTAAGAGAGGCCTACCAAGGGATCGATAGTCTTGGGAATGACCTCGAGCGGTAAATCCTTCGAGCCGCTATAGAAATCAGGTGAGAGTGAAAGCTGTAGCCTTGGGTATAGCTGTTCCTACAGTGTAACTGGCCAAAAGGACAAATGGGCCCCACCACCAGTTACAAGGCTCTTAAGTGAGTCACTGCAGAATGAACTTATGTCCAAAAACATCGAACATGACTAAACACTTTTTAGTAGTAGCCCACCCGTTCTATTGATTGAGAATATTTGCGATACAATTTAGTGCAAGAGCATAGATGGTTTTGCTCCCAAGATACTCACCATACATATTTCCTTGAGTAGAAACATAGGTTTTTGAAAAGTCACTTGTGGCTTCATGAAAGTGGTGACTCCCCCATCATAGGGATCATCTATTTGTTATGCTCGTGCAAGACTTAGTATATCACATCCTTACCTGCCACGGCGGGATTCATAAGGTATGTAGTACCAAAGTCGAAGAAATATCAAGATGTGGGCTAAATTTATCACAACTGGCCATTTGACCTTAGGGATAAAAAGTGTTTGAAATGTGTTCATTTTAAAGACCAAGTGCAAATTGAGCCGACTTCAGGCTTTGGAAATACACCTTAAAATACATCTAAAGGAAGGGTCATATACAAGTCCAAAGATTGGGTTGATCTAGACCCATACTCATTTGTGCCTTTGAGGCAACATTTTGGTGTTTGTGTGCTTGCTTTGTTTTCTTGTCAAAGAAACATCAAATCAGAAAATCAATCCCAAAAACAAAGTATTCATCCAACCAAACATCTTTCAAAAACAACCCAAAACATCAAAAACAAAGTGCAAACAACAAAAGAGTCAAAAATTTTATGACCATTCTTCACATCTTGCGAAAGAAGAAGCGTCATCAAAATATCAACTTGAAAAGAAGACAATTAAGCTCAAAGGCTTTGATCAAACGAAGGAAATTCTTCTATATCAATAGACAAATCTTTGTCTCCCATAGAGTTTTCTTGCGTCACATGTGTCTCTATCTTCAAGACAAAACAAATGAATTTGATTCCGAATCATTGAACTGCAGAGCTTTTATGCAATATAGAGCTTTGAATTATCAAAAAAACCAAGGAGGAAAGATTAATCCCAACTTCTTCCCAAACGTCTATATCACATACAACATAGCTCGAGAAATACCACCAACACCCGAAAGGGAAGAGATAGAGTTTGTCCCATTTATAACACAAAGTTTTTATTGAAGTTGAAAACATTTTCATCCATCATCTCACTCATACATCATCACTTCATCATCAATCCGTCCCAACTCTCAAAACATTAAGAGGTTCTTGTCCCAAGTTCTCTTTTAGATATTGCTTGAAATCAAACACATCACATCACTTTTTAGATTGTTTCTACATCTAGGATAAGCTCATCCTAAGAGACACATCTACGCAGGTTAAAACTAGTTCATGAGTGAATCCTCTCATTACTAGGTAGTTAAATCTGTAACACATCTCAGATTTCTCTACACCTTATCACATCAAAACTTATCAAACAAACAAGCAATTCAAAGAAGGAATTTTGGTTACATCCACCTTAAAAGTGCTAGAGATCCACGTGCAACACAATTCACCAACCATCAACCTTTCATTTCATCAAAAACTCATCATTATTTTCACACAACTTCAACAACAGCTTGCAAGAAAAATGGCTCAAACCCGATCACAGTCAAGGCAACGAGAAATAGAAAGGGAAGAAGAAGAAGAGGAAAATCTCAATGAATTTCAAGAAGCACTTGGAGGAAATGCAGATGACGAAAACCCAAGTACTCCCACTCCTGCAACAATAGAAAGGGCTTAGCATAACCCTCTCTTTAACAGGCTTTTTGATGAAATACTCAGGAGCAATGCGGATGCTCACTTCTTAAGACTCGCTCAAGAAGGAGCAAAACTCCCCTCTGACTTTGATCTTGCCCAATTAAGACAAGCATCAGAAAGACAAAGTCGCCATGAAGAGGAAAGAGGTAGAGATCCCATCAGATATAACATTCCTCGAGGTAACCCACCACCTCCTCCTCCAAATGAAATGGAGATGTTGTGGCAACAAGTCGAGAATCTCGCCCAACAGCTTCATAGTGGTGTCAAGACTAATCAATTCTCACTCAATGACATATGTCCCTATCCTTTTGATAGGAATCTTTACATGCCACCATTTCCTCGAGGATTCGAAACACCCAAATTCAAAAAATTATAGAGGAAAGGGAGATCCTCGTGATCATGTTACAGAATTTCATTCCGCTTGTCTTGAAGTGGCATATGAAGACACCTACCTAATGCACCTTTTTCCCCAAAGCTTGGGAGGAACAACCACATCATGGTTTTCTCAACTACCAGGTGGCATTAGAACATTTGAGGAACTCATCCAGAAGTTCCTAGCTCATTACTCTCATAACATTGAACGCGATGTCACCATGGCTGATCTATGCAACACCAAACAAAAACCAGGTGAGCAATTCTCAGTATTCCTGCAACGATGGCGTCAAATGTCTAGCAGACGTTCTCTTCAGTTACCTGAATGAGAACTAGTGGAAATATTCATTTCCAACTTAAATGAAGAAATGGAATTTTACCTGGATGTCAAAGACACAGACTCTTTTAATGATATGATCACCAAGGGTTTAAAATGTGAACGGGCACTCATCAAGAAAGGACGCATCAAAATCTTTAATGAACCAAAAGATGGTCCTCGCACGCGCTTCAATAGTGATAAACCAAGCTTCTGGAATAAAAACAAGAATATTGTCAACGATGGGGTTGTGGATGCCAGGACTATCCAAAACGCACAACCTGTGGTTCAGTTTGTAGGACAAAATCCTCCACCTCAAAACAACACAAATGTTCCTTCTAATCAAGGTCGCATCACATCTCACGATGAACCTAGACCTCGTCAGCAAAAACAAAAAAGCACATACACTCCCTTAGGGGAACCCATTGAAACAGTCTTACGACAACTCCTCTCCCAAAATTTGGTCACTCTGCCTAAGCTATCAAACTATGAGCCTCAAGTCAAACCAGCATGGTGGAGAGATACTGAACACTATGAATTCCATCAAGGAAGAGGGCACAAGGCAAGTAATTGTCACCGATTAAAAGATCTTATTCAGGATCTTATTGACCGAGGAGAAATTGAAATTGAAGGACAAGACCCAAAAACAACCAATAATGATCATCTGATGTTCAAAAATCCACTTCCATCACAAGATCAAAGGGGTCCTTCCACTTCTAGGTGAGGCACTGATACCACTGATTATACACAGGCTGCGTATAATTACACTGTAAATCATCTGTATGATGCCAATGAACAAGTTGCAACTATAACCTTCAAAAATCCCAACTCAAATTGCAATGTTGTTACACGTCGCGGAAAAGTTACCATAAAGGCAGCTCCACAAGGCACCACCTCCATCCCAAAGCAGTACAATCTTGTGGAACAATTAGACAAAACCCCTGCGCTTATATCCATTTTAGAGCTTTTGCATCTATCGCCAGCTCATAAAACTATCTTGGATCAAGCACTCCAAGAAGCGTCAGTCCCCGCAAATCTAAATACGGACCAATTTCAAGCCATGGTTGGAATTCTAAAGTCATCACCTTGTCTCACTTTTTCTAAAAGTGACAACTCTTCCTTCCAACAACCACATAATGCCTCACTCCACATCGAAGGATTTATTAACCAGCATAGGATCAAGCGAGTCTTGATCGATAATGGAGCAGGCCTGAATATTTGCACATTGTAGTTGGTCACAGCATTGGGATATGCGGTCGAATCAGTGGATCCTCGTTAGAAGATCACAATCAAAGCTTATGACGATGCGGAGCATTCATCCAAAGGAGTTATGGCACTACCAATCCGAGTGGGCCCTGTGGTAAAGAACATCATTTGTCAGGTTCTGGACCTTCCTCTGCCATACAATCTATTGTTATGAAGACCTTGGATACATGCCATGCAAGCCATTCCATCTACCTACCATCAATGTATCAAGTTCCCACATAACGGTGTAGAGATCACAATTGTAGGTGACGCAAATCCCTTTGCATATTGCCATAATATCAACCATCAACCAGAGATTACCGTTCCTAATAATAGAGAAGTCATTTCCTCCACATCATATATAAGTCCCGCCTCTCTTGCTCGTTCAAACACCATTATACCCAAGCAAGAAAAGCTTAAGATGAAGATAGCTAAGGAAGGTCCTGGGGAATACAACTTGAGTCAACTCTTTTGTGTGGGACAAATGCCCACTTCTCCTAGAACTCATGGTAAACCACAGCAGGTACTCCAGCAACCACTAAACATACCAGCATGTGCTTTGACACCTTTCGTTCTTGGAAAGAGTCAAGAGGAAGAAACACAAGATGAGGACCTGGCGAAATGGATCTATAAAGATCCCATCACCACTGATAAACTACGAGTTACACTTCCTATAGAATAGTATGGCAAAGGTCTCCTCACTATGCAAAGAATGGGGTATGATGGTCAAAGTGCTTTGGGATATTGCAAACAAGGACGACATGAACCCCTACTGCCGAAATTCAAGCCCAAAGGTAATACAGGCCTCGGCTTTGAAAAAGAGATCTTTCCTAAACTCAAGTTCAAAGGAAAACCCAGCAAACCATTTTGTCCACCTACTGCAAAGCGGGCACCTTTCATAATCAAAGCACCCTCAAGCACCATCCCAACAGCCCCACTGAGGCTCAAAACCCCAACACAACTATCACCAATGCCACTCATCCCATCAAACGAACTCGTCATCTCATCAGTCGCACCATTAGCAGCAGTAACTATAGCAGCACCCGCAGCAGCATCTATAACACCAGCAGTCCCAGCAAAAGCAACGGAATCAATATTATCAATACTCCCTATAACAGATTCCTTGATCCCCCTCAATCGCCCTGCAGCACCGATCATTACAAAGGTACATCAACCAATCACACCTATGGTATTTAACTCAAAGGACATCCCAGTATGGTATAGTAATCAGATGTTGGAAAGTAATTCAGAGACTGACTCACATGAGTGGGAATTTGATTCTGTACAGCTTA
Source organism: Cryptomeria japonica (assembly GCF_030272615.1). Lineage (NCBI taxonomy): Eukaryota > Viridiplantae > Streptophyta > Pinopsida > Cupressales > Cupressaceae > Cryptomeria > Cryptomeria japonica. Next base: position 292,496,111 of record NC_081413.1, read on the forward strand.
ACACTTCAGATGAGGAAGATGCACCACTACCTCCGCCACGCAAAGACATCCCTGTTTACGGAGAAGCACAGATAAAGACCACTTGGGTTCCTGAACTGGAAACATCTTCCATAGACCCTACGTCTCATCCTACGCCTGATTCTGACAGGGAGAGTATCATTAACGACCTTCACCATAACGTCTTAACCCTCACTGATACATCTAACGCACTTAACCTAATCGATGAAGCAATGCCCATTATCCACCCTGAACTCATCGAATGGAACCAACCAAATCCCCCATGTCTTGACTTCTTCCAAAACGATGAGGCTATCATTGACTTTTTGGAATTAAGGGATAACCTACCAAGCAGGGATCACAAAGCTGGATTTGCCATTGAACTTAATAGCGCAGTGTACTTCGGGGCGGATGCCAAACCTTTCAGCTGCAAAAATATAACACTAAAACATGGATCTTCCAGTGAAAACCACACTGTGGCACTGTTTGATCTGACAAAAGTAAAAAGAAAGAGCGTATCCAACGGTGAAAACCTCTCTGAGGCGCCTGAGGATGAAGGGTTTGACATTCTCTCTGATAATACACAACAGGTATGATCAACAATTCTCATCGAGGAAACCAAAGAGTACAATTTGGGGACTCTTGAAAATCCTCATATCATACATCTGGCATCTCTTCTCACTCCAGAGGAACAGCCTAAATTTATAGAGTTCTTCCAAAAGCGTCAAATCAACTTTGCATGGTCATATGCAGACATGCCTGGGCTTGATCCTGATTTAGTCATGCATCACCTCACCGTCGCAGAAGGAGCCAAACTTGTCAAGCAGAAGCTTCGTAAGATGCATCCCCAGATTGCAGTGCTAGTCAAAAAAGAACTCAAGAAACTCCTAGATGTTGGTTTCATTAGACCAATTGATTATGCAGAATGGATCTCCAATATTGTGCCAGTTGGCAAACCAAAAGGGGGCATCCGCATTTGTACTGACTTCAGAGATCTAAATAAGGCCTGTCCTAAGGATGACTTCCCCCTACCAAATATCGACATCATAGTGGATCTAACAGCGGGACATGCCATGCTTTCACTCATGGATGGCTTTTCAGGATACAATCAGATAAAGATCGCACCAGAAGATCAACATAAGATAGCCTTCACATGTCCATGGGGCACATATTGCTGGAATGTAATGCCCTTCGGTCTCAAAAATGCAGGAGCAACCTATCAAAGAGCAATGACCACCATCTTCCATGACATGATGCATACTATGATGGAAGATTATGTAGATGACTTACTAGCAAAATCACTCACCAGAGAAGGGCATCTCCACATCTTAGATAAAATCTTTGATAGACTAGAACAATACCATGTTCGACTCAACCCAAAGAAATGTGTCTTTGGAGTAACCTCCGGGAAACTTCTAGGATACATTGTCTCAAGCAAAGGTATTGAGGTCGATCCAGCAAAGGTTAAGGCAATCATGGACATGCCACCTCCAAAGAATATCAGTCAGCTAAGAACCCTATAAGGACGACTTCAATCCATCCGAAGATTCATTGCATAATTGGCTGATAAGTGTCACCCATTTACACATCTGCTACACAAGAACATCCGCTTTCAGTGGGATGCCCGATGCCAGCAAGTATTTCAGACGCTTAAAGACTATCTCATGAATCCACCATTGTTGATGCCACCAGATCCAAGTAGACCATTGTTACTCTATATCTCGGCAACAAGTACAGCATTAGGTGTATTACTGGCACAACATAATGCAGAAGGCAAAGAGTGTGCTATATACTACATCTCTCGCACACTAGTTGGCTATGAACTCAATTACACACCTATTGAGCGAGCTTGCCTAGCAGTGATCTTAGCAGCCACAAAATTGAGGCACTATCTGTTGACACACAAGGTACAACTCATTGCAAAGATTGATCCACTCAAGTATTTACTCAGCAAAGCGGCATTAACAGGTCACTTGGCCAAATGGGTGATGATTCTAAGTGAATTTCACATTGAGTACGTGGACCGTAAAGCTATCAAAGGTCAAGATATTGCAGATCAGTTGGCCGATGCACCTCTCATAGGTGATCATCCTCTTATTTCCAATTTTCCAGACGAAGAGATATTCATGATCACAACAACACAACCATGGAAACTCTACTTTGATGGCTCGTACACTAGGCATGGCTCGGGGGTAGGCATTCTATTTATCACACCTCAAGGTGATAGCATCCCGAAGTCTTACAGGCTCACATTTCCATGCACAAACAATATAGCCGAGTATGAGGCCTTGATCACAGGACTCAGGTTAGCCATCCAATGGAAATTACAAGAACTGCAAGTATATGGCGATTCCCAACTAGTCATTTGACAAGCAACAGATGAATATCATACCAAAGATGATAAACTCATGCCATATAAGCAAATGGTGGACACTCTAAAGACATCATTTACTACTATCACTTTTGAGCAGATACCAAGAGATCAGAATCGAGCTGCTGATGCCATGGCTACCATCGCATCTCTACTAGATCTTCCACAGAATTCAACACGCTACGAGTTCTTGGTAGAACAACTTTGGATCCCCGCTTATGATATCCCTGAATCTAAGATGATATGTCACCTTGTCGGTTCTGAATCCCCATGGTACGGTGAGTTCTACACCTATCTTCGCGATCATACCCTTCCTCCCAACCAATCGAATAACCAATGAAAAACCTTCATTCGCCAAACTGCTCGATATACCATTATTGCCAAAACCCTATACCGACGTGGTCTTGATGGTACTCTCCTTCGATGTCTGGAACAAGGTGAGATAAAAAAGGCTTTGGAAGAGGTACATGAAGGAATTTGCAGGACTCATTCAAGTGGTCCGTCACTAGCCAAGAAACTCATGCGAGCTGGATATTATTGGCCATCTATGGAAAAGGATTCCTACTACTTTGTCAGAAAATGCAAGAAATGTCAAGTTCATGGCGACCTGATACATGCACCAACCCAGGAACTGCAACCAATCACAACACCATGGCCTTTCTTTCAATGGGGCCTTGACCTTGTGGGTAAGATTCATCCATCTTCATCTAATGGCCATAAATTCATTATTACTGCCACCGAATATTTCACAAAGTGGATCGAAGCTGTTCCACTTACCCAAGTCACCGGCAAGCAAATCGCCTCATTCATCCTCAACTACATCATCTACCGGTATGGTGTGCCCATGTCCATCATCACAGATAACGGTCTCCCTTTCAAAAATCAGGATGTCCGTGAACTTTGTGAGAAATTTCATATCCAACACCGCTTTTCCACCCCCTATTACCCACAAGGCAATGGTCAGGCCGAAGCATCCAATAAAAACATATTAAGAATCCTCAAAAAGATAGTCAGTGATGCCGACCGTGATTGGCATGTTCAACAAAATCCAGTGCTATGGGCATATCGAACTAGCATTCGAACCCCTACAGGTACAACTCCTTATTCATTGGTCTATGGTGCAGAAGCTATCTTGCCTATTGAGGTCAAGATACCGTCACTACGGGTTTCCTTGCAAAATCTCATTGATGATGAAGCTTACAGAGTCTCATGTCTTCAGGACTTAGAGTTACTTGATGAGAAGCGACAAGCTGCATACAACCATCTCAAAGCCTATCAGCAGCGCATGAGCAGAAGCTATAATCACTGAGTTAGACCTCGTACATTTGAGGTAGGTGATCTTGTTCTACGAGAGAAGCCTCACAACCAACCAAACCGAGAACATCAGGGCAAGTTTGAATCAAACTAGCTGGGCCCATATGTTGTCACTGCTATGTTCGGGTCCGGGGCATATCAGTTGGCTACATCAGAAGGAGAACTGCTTGCAGATCCAATCAACAGCATGCACCTCAAACGGTTTTATACCTAAACTGTACAGAGCATCAGGCTCCCCTACATACCAGAAAATACCAAAAACATTCAGAAAAATGTCCTGAAGAAAATACAAAAACATTCAAAAAAAGTAAAGAAAAATCATGCATCCAAACGGTGAACAACCACTCCGGTGGCACCTTGGGTAAGTACGATGGTGAAAACCTGGCAAATAGGCACCACTCGTAAAGGCTATGGCTCCATTGTCTTTCAGACTTGTTGCGATCACATCTACTTCATACATACATCCATCCATCCATCAACCATGGCTTTTTATTCCTCTGCAATTATGATAGTACTCCATACATCTTGCATCCCACTTTTTCATAGTCATGTCTAAAATTGGGGGCAATGCCTTTAACCTATTGATGGAAGTGGATTCTACATTGTCTTATGATTCATTAAGTTCTTCATTCAAACAATCATCAAAAATCCAAAAACATTCAAAAATATCTCGCAAAAATACCAAAAACATTCAAAACAATTCAAAATCCAAAAACATCGACAAAACCATTGAAAAATCACACAAAACATGGCAACACCTTGTACATACCCATCCATGCAGATACCAAAATAAACATTGACAAACTACTCACACAATGACCATTTACCAATCAACCACACAATCAACATCAACAATCAAACTGTCTTCAACAAGGATGCATCCTTCCTTACCAAAACAAAGACAAAAGTGACGTTTTCTTTGACAAGAAAAATTAATGTTAAGCTATCAAATACTTGGTTGATTTGTGAGTACAATCGTTCATTTATCTGTATCAGGATCTTGCAGCATTGTTTTGTATCGTTTGCGCATTATTTCCGATGAAGTTCTAGGGCATGTACTAATGGTGTCTACGTGGGAAGTTCACCAACCTATGTGATCTTATGCCAAATGCAGTCATCGATCATTACGGCTTGCTGACTACAGCGTATACCTCGACCATATGGGCATGCACCATTACCAAGGATCCTTATTCTTTATTCTTTATGTATATACTGTTTGTTTGCAGGTACAATGCTCTTCCTTTGGTTCTTCCTACCTCATCCAAACTGGATAAAGGTTTTTATCTCTTAGTATGGTATGCACTTGTCTCAGGATATGATCAGCCTAAGATCAAGGAGGACGATCCAAGTCATGCATGAACAGAGATAATCCTTGTCTGTTCCACAAGCAATACTCTGGTCAACTTGATCCATTATATCAAGTTGCTTGTATTAACTTGCTATATCAAAATCCATGTAAGAAATACTCTGGTCATCTTGAATCTTTATGTCAAGTTGCTTGTATTTTCTTACAACATTTTAAAGCTCAATGATGAAAAATAAAGCACCATGGATCATCATTCCATCTCATTTGTATATATTGCATTCCATCCATCCATACATTCATAAATAGCTGCATATCATTCATACATAGTAATGGCAATGGATACTCTATTTTCCTCTTCTTCCATAGGAATGTAATAGGTCCTCCATTTCTTCTATCTAACATTGAACCCCTCCCCACCCTCCCCATCTCGATAATCACCATCACATACCCTACATCGTGTCCCAATCAGCCTAATCAAGCCACGTTCATCACCATCCATCTCTAAATAGGAGGGATTGTGTTTCCTATCCTAAGTCATCCAATAAGTCAAGAAAGTTACTCTATCTGCACAGATACATCGACTCCCACACACCTAGACTATCAACAAATACTCTGATCAAGTATCTTCGGGTCTCAACAGGTAATTGATCATGGTAATCCTAGACTACATCAGGCATTTATCATAATGACCTAGTCTCAATGGGGTTGCCATGATTCCCCACAACCATCCATCACATGCACACACTATCAATTGATCAACCAATCAAACACAATCCAATGGACAATTAAATCAATTGTCTAAGTCTCAACGAGTATTTTGCCTCAGACACCTTGATTTCATCGGACAATTACATCAATTGTCTAAGTCACATCAGGTCACTTTGATTCACTTACTCAGACTTTATCATGTCCAAGCGACCAACTGACATCAACTGTCACGCTTTGACTTGACCGGGGCAATTAAACCGATTGCACCAGATTGTCCAACCAATTTTGATCAATTGTATAGCATCAATCCAAACCCCACACTACATCTGCTATGTATCTCTTGCATGACCTCAGGGTACCCACTGGCTTGTTGTTTCTTCATATTCACTCCATTTTCTCCCATTCTTTCATCATTAGTTCTAATTTCTTCTATTCTACCTCCCCTCCACTTTTCATTCTTTTTCGAGAGATCGCCCAATTTTTCAAAAAAATAAAATAAAAATTCGGCCCATCTCTCAAGGGGGCATACTACCCATTAAATTTACATTTTATGGGGCATTTCTTCACACCTATTTTTCTTTCTTTGAAACAACGCGATAAACCGCACCGTCTCAAAGAGGGGCAAATGTAGTCACATAAATCTGTCCACTTAATTAAATGAAGACTTAGTATTTATTTGATTATTTAACCATCAATTAATGAATTAATTAAATTAATATTTAATTAATTCATCTTAACCCTCTTCTCCTATTAATTAAATAAATTATTCAATTTATTTGATTTAATTCACTTAACCAAATTCAGACCATTAATTAAATAAATAAATCATATTTGTTTAATTAAATCTTCTCTCACATTTAAATAAATTAATATTTATTTAAATCCCCCAAAATCCCACCTCTCACATTTAAATAAATTAACATTTATTTAAATCACCTTTATCCTCTACCCACTTGTATTTTCCTACAAAAGCAAGTTGCACAATTATTTTAAATAAATAATTTATTTAAATCACCTTTATCCTCCACCCACTTGTATTTTCCTACAAAAGCAAGTTGCACAACTATTTTAAATAAATTATTTATTTAAAATCCTATTTATCCTCATCCACTTGAAACCTTTAATGGTTTCCCTTAATGTATTCAAACTTGATGGCTTTAAAGTCTTCAAACTTGATGGCTTCCTTCTATAGTCTTCTTAAGACTTTAATGGTTTTCCTTAAAGTCTTCAAGCCTTTAATGGTTTCCCTCAAAGTCTTCAAGCATTTTAATGCTTTATCTTCATTTTTCTCATTTAAATAAATTAATATTTATTTGAATATTTATCCAAATGCAAATTACACCATTTAATTGAAATAAATGATTTTATTTTAATTGAAAATACCAAAATTTCTCCCACTTGCATTTTCCTACAAAATCCACTTGCATGCCTAAACCCCTTCTAGAATTTTCTAATCACTTCTAAATAACCTAACCCCTTCTCTAAACTTTGTCACATTCCTAAGCAAAAGGGAAGTCACTTCTTAAACCCTCAAAGTCTTTGATAACCATTAAAGGCTTTCAACCTTCAACCACTAAATGGCTCAAAGTCTTTGATAACCATTGAAGGCTTTCAACCTTCAACCACTTAATCCCCAAAGTCTCCAATAACCATTAATGGTTACCTCAAACCCTCCCACATGGTTAAAACATTTGTTTTGACTCAACCTCTACCCAACCCAAAGGTCTCATCAGGCCATTAATTCTTTGACCATGATTATCTCTTAAACATTTGCACAAAGGTTTATCCTTGGATTAACTCTTAATCCAGTGGGTAATCTTAATTTGGACTTGACCCTTAGCCTCTAGATAACCATGAGGTCTTCTCAGGCCTTTAATGCCTCCAACCTCTTCTCTCAACCCAATCCTATGTTGACACTTGTCACCATTTTATTGGTGCCAATTGTGCACATGGATCTCCAACTTTCAAACTTGGCCGTTGATTAAACCATTCAATCTTAACCCTTCATTTCCCCATTTCTTCTATAAATAGAACCCTTCTCCTCAAGCAAAAAAGAGAGAAGCATTAGAGTATTGTTGTTATACTGGTATTAGCATAGAGCTTTCTCATAGCATCACTATCTACACTTGCATAGCATTTGCTTATCATATTCAACTATCTTGAATCTCCATATGGCATCCATGGCTAGTGCTAAAAGCTGAGAGCTACACTCATTTGGGACTTGGAGAGGAGAGGAACAAGGGAGAAGCAACTATGAGCATCTTGATTAGCTATTTTATTTTATGTTTATATGCTTTCTATTTCATGCTTAATATCTCTCTTGATATGCCTGTTTAGGATAATCTTTTGTTGCTAACACTAACGTTTGTTTCTTGTGCTCTTGTGTGTGTTGCCATCAAACAGATTTTCTAATCCTTTTTTGCAGAGCATCAGTAGCAATCAAGTAACAATGGCAATCATGGAAGTGGCAATGGTGGAGGTAGGAACAATAATAATGGTAATAATAATGGCAATAATAGTAGCGGTGGAAACAATGGGAACAATGGTAATTATAGAAACAATGGTGGATTCAATAGAGGAAGTATGAACAATCAAAACAATCATCATGTTGGCAGACAACCTCTGATCATTGAAAGATATAGAGAGTTGGATTTCATTGGCATTGTTGCTTACCCAAATCAAATCACTAATGATTTAAGATTAGCAATCCCCAAATTCTCAGGAAATGGAATCGATTCAACTAAACAACATGTAGTTAATGTAAAAAATATCATTGAAGAATTTGAGGTTCCTCATGAGGATGTATTCATGAAATTGTTTGTTCAATCTTTGACAGAGGATGCAAGAGAATGGTATAGAAGCCTTCTTGATAGATGTATTTGTAGTTGGCAGGAATTTGTAACGTTGTTCTTGGAAGAATTTGGAGATCAAAATGATTCTTCATTTGCATCCCATGAATTAACAAGTATAAGGAAGAATCAAAATGAATCAGTTGCTGAATTTAATAAAATATTTAACAAAGTATTAAATAGAATACCCAGAGATGTCATACCTATTGATTCATTTCTATTTAACTTTTATTTGAGTTCTTTTAATGGTAGAACCCATAATGAGATTTTGTCTCATAGACCTAATACATTATAGAAAGCATTCAAGACAACTGCTACTATTAAAAATACTAGGAAGGTGGCTGGGAAGGTTGCCAAGAGAGATAATCCAAAGTTGTACAACTCCAAGGTTCCCAAGAAAGCTGATCTTACTCAGATCATGGACATGCTTAAAGACCTAAAGGGTAAGCAAAATCCTAATGAAAGGTCACCATACAGAAACAACAAGCAAGTAAATTACAATAGACCAAGGTTGCATGGCATTCTATATAACACCAATTGGAAGGATGGAAAGCCAGTAAAACCTAACATAAATAAAGAGACTCCGAATCCATTAAAGAAAGCCACAAACTTTGTAGATGAGTATCCATGGTGTGATGTATGTAATTTGCCTCATGTTGCAGAATAGTGTATGATTTCTCAAGGTTTGATAGAAGAGGAAGATAAAAATGAGGATTATGAACCAACTGTGAATGCCCTTTCATCTGATCCTTATTGGGGAAGAAATGAGGATTTATCTGAAGAATGAGAATAATCTAATGTGCATCAAAGAAGAGATAATTTGCAATATAGCATACATCAGGTTTTTTCTGATGATGATGAAGATATCCCTGCTTTGAGAAAATTGTTTCAGGAGGAAGCAGTGCCTTCTTTGAGAAACCTGACCAAAGAAGAAAAGAAAGCTTTCACTATTGCAGTTGTAGAACAAGTGAAAAGAAATTATCAACTGAGGAATAGGAATGTCAACAATGAGCAGGGCAAGCCAGCAGGTATTTTTGCCAAAGTCACAAAATCTGGTGGGACAAAAAATAACATAGCCAAAGGAAAGGGAGAGAGATGGAAAAGACTAAACAAATTGAAATGCCAAAGCTCATCAAGCTAGTGGAGAAAAAACAAATTAGTAAGCCTTCTTCAAACTATGGAACTTTTATGTCTCAAGCGTTGTCTCAGGTAAAAATTTCTATGCCCTTGCTTGAAGTGATGAAATTTCCAGAATATAAGGACGAGACCTTGAAAATTATATCAAATGTTGGTGATCTAAGTAAAGATTCTTCTAAGTTAAAAGAGGATCCTCCAGTGATTTACTTAGGGACATCTACCAAAAAAAACCTCACACAAGTTGATCCATTCTATTTGACATTGTTAATTAACAATAAAATGGTCAAGAACTGTATGATAGATTCAAGGGCAGCAGTGAACATCATGCCTGAAGATGTCATGAGAGATCTCAGGATGAGTGTTGACACACCTTATGGTAAGTGTTATGCCATGGACAACAGGTCTGTACCTATGGTGGGTATCATGAAAGACGTAGAGTTCAAGTTTCCAGCTTGCCTAGATACCACCTATAAGGTAGATATCACAGTGGTGCAAGTTCCTGCAAACTACAAAATGTTGTTGTCTAGGAAATGGTCAAATTTGGTGGGTGGTCACATTCAACTCGATCTATCCTATGATACTATTCTAGTAGAAGGGACAATGGTGAGGATAAACAGAGAACCAAGATCTCCATACCTCATAGAAGAGGTTGATCCTGATGAAGTGACTTGATTTTGCCATTCTGATATGGATAAGTATTTCTAAACCTTTAGAGATCAATAAAGTTACACAAAGAGTTAAACAAAATGAAAATTTAATTTGGAAATTATACTTTGATGGTGCCTACAGTAAGGAAGGAAATGGAGCAGGAGTTGTACTTATTTCACCTAATGAAAAAAAATTTAAATGCTCTTTCTTGTTAACTTTTGAGTGTACTAATAATGTTTCTGAATATGAGGCCCTCTTAGTAGGACTTAAACTAGAAAATAAACATGGCATTAAGTTACTAATGGTTTATGGTGATTCAGAATTAGCCATTTCACAAGTTAGAGGCAAATTTGCTGCAAAAAATGAAAAATTAAGAAACTACAGGAACCAAGTTTGGGATTGCATTGAACTATTTGATGATTTCTCCATCAATTGGACTGAAAGATCCAATAATATTTGGGAAAACTTCATGGCTATCTTGGATATCAAGCATAATGACATCCCTTTGGATGATATTACCCAAGTAGAAATCAAGACCAGACCGTTAGTGCCTGACAATGTAAAAAGTTGGCAAGTTTTGATGATGATAGGGATTTGCTGAAATTCTTATTTTGTGAGATCAGTATGATCACCAATGGATTGATTGGAATGGACTTGTGGAGGAAAAGGATGGAAAAGCAACTATAATTGGGTAAGAGGTATTGCAGCTAAAAACAAATAAAATTCCAAAAGGATTGATAGAGCTTGAAAGAATGTTTGATGATAGAGATGTAGTGAATTTCAGACCTAATTCAGGAGGATGTGAGGATGTTGAAAAAATAAAATGAGGAAGTGAAAGCAACTCGAGAGAAATATATATTGGAAAAAATCTCACACCAAAAATCAGAACATAATTGATTAATCTGTTGAGGAAGTATAGGCACGTCTTCGCTTGGTCATATGATGACCTTAAAGCATATAGGGAAGATTTGTTCCAGCATGAGGTACCTTTGAAGCTTGATGCAAAACCTTTCAGACAAAAACAAAGGCTGATAAACCCTACTTTGGCTCCTAAGATGAAGGAGGAGTTGATGAAAATGAGGAATGATGGTATTATTGAGCCTATAAGGCACTCAACATGGGTATCCAATTTGGTCCCAGTTAGAAAAAAGAATGATGACATCAGACTGTGTGTGGATTTCAGAAATTTAAACATTTCATCCTTGAAAGATAACTATGCTTTACCTAACATGGAGGCTCTTTTGTAGATTGTCACAGGGAATGAATTGTTATCTATGATGGATAGCTTCTCAGGCTATAATCAAGTCAAGGTTAGGGAAGCAGAAAAGTTCAAAAATGCTTTCACTACACCTTGGGGTACCTATGTCTATGCTAGGATGCCTTTTGGACTGACAAATGCAGGAGCTACATTCCAAAGGGCTATGGACGTGGCCTTTGAGGGTATAATTGATTATATCTTGGAAGTGTACCAGGATGATATGACTGCTTATTCTAAAAAGGCAAAAAGTCATTGTGATGATCTAGGAAAGATTTTTATTAGAGCACTAGAATATGGCATATCTTTGAATCCTAAAAAATATCATTTTGGGGTTACTGAAGGAAAATTGTTAGGTCATATTGTTTCAAAAGATGGTGTGAGGATTGATCCAGAAAGGATTGTTGCTATTGATAAAATTCAAATCCCAAAAACAGTTAAAGCAATTCAATCTTTTTTCGGTCAAATCAACTTTGTAAGAAGATTTGTTTCAAATTTCTCTAAAATCATAAAGCCTATTGCTAAAATGTTGTAAAAGGGTGCTGAAATAAAATGGACTAATGAAGCTCTTGAAGCCTTTGTAAATATCAAAAGAGCCATCAAGGAAGCCCCTGTATTAAAATCACCTGATTTCTCTAAACCTTTTTAAGTCTTTTCATTTGCCTCATTCCATACTATTGTTGTTGTCATGTTACAAAAGAATGATGAGGGTCATGAACAACCAGTGGAGTTTTTTAGAAAAACATTGCAAGCATCTGAATTGAATTATGATTTAAATGAAAAACAAGCCTATGCTCTTATGAAAGCTATGAAATCTTTTAGACCCTATCTAGTTGGTGCCACTGTTATTGCATATGTACCAAATGTTGTTGTCAAAGACATCTTTAGATAATCAAAAACTACTTGAAGGAGATGCAGATGGATAAACCAGATCCAAGAATTCAATATTGATCTACAAATCACAAAGTTGGTAAGAGGTCAGGGTCTAGCAAAATTGATGGCAGAATCTAATCTTGAAGCAGTACAAGTAAATTAGGTAGAGTTGGAAGATGTACAAATTAGCATTGAGAGGTATCCCTAGTATAAAAATATTGTATATTACTTCAAATACATGAAATGTTAGGATAACTTAAATGATAGTCAAAAGAGAACTTTAAAGCTTCAAACATCTAGGTATGTATTACTTAATGGAGACCTATGCTGGAAAAATAAAGATGGTATTCTTTTATTGTGTCTAGATGAGTGTCAAGCGTCTGTCGTTTTAAAAGATTTACATGAAGGTGTATGTGGAGGCCACTTCTTAGCTAAAACCACTGCTCATAAAATTCTTAATACCAACTATTATTGGCCTCAAGTTTTCAAGGATTGTCATACTTATATTAGTAAATGTGAGGCTTGTCAAAAAATTTCAGGGAAGCTCAAGTATAATGGAGCCATTCCTCTCAGACCCATGGATACAGAGGAACCATTCTAGATGTGGGGTATTGACTTCATAAGAGAGATAGAAAAAAATCTAGTGGAGGGCATAAATGGATTTTGGTGGCTACTAATTATTTTACTAAGTGGGTTGAAGCCATTCCCACAAGACAAGCTACCAACAAGGTTGTGATAAAGTTTCTTTTGGAAAACATTCTAACTAGATTTGGGGTACCTCGAAAGATTGTGGTAGATAATGGGATGTGTTTCAGATCCAATGAGCTCTTTGATTTCTGTGAAAATTATGGCATCACTTTGTCCTATTCATTACCTTATCATCCCCAAGGAAATGGATAAGCAGAATCCAACAATAAAAACTTGCTGAAGATTATCAAAAGCATGTTGGGTAATAATAAAAGAGCTTGGGATTCGAAATTGATATTAGCAGTATGGGCTGATAGAGTGATAGTTAAGAAGTCCACATGATTTGCTCCATATGAGCTTGTATATGGAAAAGAAGCACGATTGCCCTTGAATAATTTTCTCCTAGTTTATAAATTTATTACAGATGAGTTTTCAGAAGATGTAAACTTTATGGGGGACATATTGATGGTGTTGGTTGAGTTGGATGAATGTAGAAAAGAGGCTCAAGAAAGAAATCTGCAAAGACAACAAATGGTAAAGGCTTTACATGACAAGAAAGCATGTGACAGGTCATTTGAGGAAGGAGAATGGGTGTTAAAGTGGAATGCCAAGGATCAGGATAAAGGGAAGCATGGCAAGTTTGATGCACTTTGGCTAGGACCTTTCATCATTTCAGAAAAAAGTGGAGAAAACTCTTATTACTTGCAGGATACTAATGGTCAGCTGCAGGAGTTCCCGGTTCATGCTCTGTATCTTAAGCATTTATTCTCTTAATGAGAAGGGAGTATTTTTGTATCATAATAGTTTAAGTTTCTTTTTGTTTTTTGTTTTCATTTTTCATTTTGGTCTGCTTTCCAGAGATAACTAGGATTATGCTATGTCCTTAAAGAGAACATACATTGCCAGAAAGAGCCACTTTTAGCACACATTTTTTCAAAACATTTTGTGCTATATGGATGCCTTAAAGAGTATTTTTGTATCATAATAGTTTAAGTTTCTTTTTGTTTTTTGTTTTCATTTTTCATTTTGGTCTGCTTTCCAGAGATAACTAGGATTATGCTATGTCCTTAAAGAGAACATACATTGCCAGAAAGAGCCACTTTTAGCACACATTTTTTCAAAACATTTTGTGCTATATGGATGCCTTATTCCTATTATATGAGCATTTACTACCGGTTTGCATATGCAGGAACCTTATTAGCACACGTAAAGTTCTCTAAGGATCAACTATTTTAGGAGTGTCAAGGTATCAATTGGGCACACTAAGGGCATGCACTAAGTATAGACTGCACAAGAAATCCGGTATGGGAGCATTTATCAGTGGAGAAATAATTATGGTATAATCTAAGGTTGTTTTTCAGTATGTATCAGACCCTATGGGATAGATGGGATCACTATTATTCATGGTGGATGGCTCATTTTTTCAAAACTACAAAATTTCAATTATCGGCATAAGTAGTCCTAATGAAACAACATTGGCAAGCAAAAGAAGGATTATCAGCATGAAATATATTGATAAATCAAAAGGTAGATTCATTGGAGCACTTAAATAATATTCAGCATGGTCCGCACTCTTGGAAAATTCATACCATCGGGATAGCTTGTTCCGATGAGGCAGAAGGAGGGTGTTTTTCTATCGGCATGTATCGGCTTATCAGAAAAGTGTAAAAATTGCTATACCGGTAACCTATGAGGCTATCAGTGTAACTTGTAATGATGAAGAGGCTGCACAAACCATGGACTTATAGCATCAGGAGATCAAAAATAATGAAAAAGACTCTATCTCGATACCTAATGACTGAAGGGAATTGAAGACGGGTCCATTAGAGAAAAAGACCATATCAGGATAGTGTAAAAATAATTAGGTCGATCCCCAATGACATGGAGAGTTAGAAGGTGGAACCATCGGTATTACCTATACAAATAAAGCAGACTTGGAGGTATAAAGCATAAAAGTGCATCAGAGTAACATTGGGACTTTGGGAGGAATAGAAAAAGGCTATTCCGACCCCCGATGAAGATAAAAGCGCCTACAGGGATACCGATGTGAATTATACCGATAAAGTAACATGAAGTTGAGACTCATCGAGACATTGGGAGGAGAATTTTTATGCTATGCCGAACCCCAATAGGATGGTTATGGTGGATGGTGAGTTGCAAGGAGTTCTTTAGGGTGAGTTATGCTGATAACGCAGGAAGCTTAGTCAGAATGCGGATCGAAATGTTGAGGTCATTGAGGCATTGGAGGGACATAAAATGAACTATGCTGATACCCAATGGGTTAAGTAAAAAAACCAAAGGCGGGTGTATTGGGGAGAGTTATATCAATGGATTGTGAAAACAAAATCAAAGTTGAAACTGAAGGAGTATCCATCGGGATAAAATGAACCATTGGGATAGGAGAAAAATTACTATCCTGAGACTCGATGAGTCGGTCGGGATAGCTTGCGCCAATCAGAAGGTAAGAAGCAGTAAAGTTATGACAAATGGTGCCAAACAATTGAATCATTAGGAAAAGTCTCACCCATTAGCCACGTTGAAGGTCTTGATGTGAAAAATTGACAAGATGGCTTCCATTAAATGCATCCATTGGGTAGGTTCGATGCCACATGAAGCAGATCCATCAAGATTGTAGTAATTAAGTACAAGATGAGACTCGAGGATACATAGATGGTGTTACACAATGATATTTCGCATAAAGTTATTGCAGAAGTTATCAGGTGCTCATTGAGAAATATTTTGAGTTGCTGAGCATAGAGCAAAGAATTTGCAAAGATGAAAGGGTCAAGCTCAAAAGGGAAGCGGAAGGTCATTGAAATATCAAGTAGCATGTCAAAAAAATTGAAGAGTGAAGTTAGTGAGGCTCAAAGGAAATTAAATCAAGACATGATAGATCAGATGGGCTCTCCAAGAGCTAGGTCATGAAGAGCTAAGGTGGATTTTCCTATTCGCGACCAACTGGAAGACAGATCCAGAGAAATTGGAGATGTATTGACAACAGTGCGAGGGCACGAGCTATTTCTTTTCCATTACTTCCACAGGGATGAGCCCATGCCAATTTCAAACCCGTGGAGTACTAGTTTAGGTAAACTCATGGTACTTAATGTCTTTGTAAATATTGATTTGTTGAATCTCCTGGTAAGACATTATGATACAAACAAGAGGTGCATTTTGTTTCTCAATGGGACTGTTTTAGTTCACTTTGAAGTAGCCACAATTCAAGAGGTTTTTGCAATGGATCTTGAGGAAAATGTGCCCTTATCTTTTGTGGATTTGGAAGAGGAATATAGAAAAATGGATACTACATACCAGGGTTGGAACCTCGTTATCCACAAAGCAGAGAGGGGGAGGCTAATAGAGGAGAATGGTCCTCCTTATGATATGACCATTTTCAAGAAATATTTATAGTATACATATATGGCATGTGGACAGGTTGGAGGAGTTGAAGCTCCTAATGTAGCAAACATGGGACTGCTGGTTTTAGCAATAGATATTCAGAGACATGAGCCTAGAGATTTTGATTTTGCTTCATACCTAGTGGATAGACTTCATGAAGGCTTCCTGAACTTGAAAGAAAATCTAGACAAGAACTTCAAGCATTATTTGTTGTTAATGCATATTGTTTTATTTTATGGGAGATTGAGAGGGTTACAACCAGGGGGTTTGAATTTAAATACAGTTGGGAAGAATGGACAAGATCAACCAATTCAGTTATGGGTTTCTCTCTGGGATTACAGATATGTAAATTCCCATTACATCAAAATTGAAGAATTCTTTGTTAAGCCAATTTTCTTTCTCTTTGGTGACCCTCTACAGGGATCATTTTCTGAGGATTTAAAGAGGTTTCTTAGGCCTCATGAGCACAAAAATATGAAGGTTAATCATAATTGGGGTGATTGGTACTCATGCCAAAATTCCACCTTTGTTCGATGCTATGGATTTGAAGGTTACCCTATGTGCTACCGAAGCCTGCACCGAACAAGATTTCTTTTTTGGAAATTGTAAGGAAATTAATTGTCTCTAATGCCAAAAATTTCAGAGGTGCACACAAGCAAGCCTTTCTCCCTGACACACTTAATTTCCTAGATTTCAAAATTGTATCTACTAGAGCATATGAGGCTATTGACAGGAAGCTGGTGGATGAGTACAACCTGCTCCAGCACACATCAAGAACAAATTATGATCCTGAGGGCTACATCCACATGTATAGGAAGAGACAAGGGTTGGGAGATTACATTCATCAGGAAGATGAATTTGAGGCCATGTGTAAAAATAAGTAAGTGGAGTAGCTTGCAGAGGTTATGGAGACCTTGGAGAAGAAACTGGAGGAGAGAAGACATAGATTAGAAAACATTGAGGGAGAGCCAGCTCAA